>NC_142932.1:33211662-33216662 GCF_046866305.1 Octopus bimaculoides
CGTAACTTTAATACTCTGGTGGATGGAGTTAGCTATTTGCTGGATGCTCTCCATAGTCTTAGTTTCTATTTCTATTTCAGGGGTACTCTCTTGCGTAGACACATACAATAGGAATACAAAATACAAAATGGCTGATAGTTAGCAAGGTAAGACACACATAAGAAAGAAGGAAACAAAGGACCACTGATGAGGTCACAGAAGTGTGACGAAAGAACTCTGGCCGAAATAAGATTAAGATTAATGTAATATAAAGCTGAAGCAAATTAACACCAAATATACAGTGCGTGTGTTTTTATTGGCTAAACTGGCAATTTGACCATCCCCAAGTACAACAACATATATATATATATTCTTTTATTCCTTTATTTGTTTCAGTCATATGACTGCGCCCATGCTGGAGCACCCCATTTCGTCGAACGTCGAGCAAATCGACACCAGGACACCTGGACTGGTATTAGTATGTTGTATATATATATATTTGTATTTATGTGCTATCTGAGTATAGAGCCAGAAAACCGGGATCTGCAATTATCCAGTAATGTTTTGCTAGTTTATGTTCTCTCTTTGACTTCTCTCCTGGTGCTGTATGAACATTTAATGTGGTTTTAGAGTCAATACGTTATATAATTTAATATTAAACTCTGCATGAGTTCTCTGAAAATTGTATGATGAAAGCCATATACAGAAAATGTTCTCACGGAATGATACTGACATATGTTCTGACTGATCTTCCATATTTTCCAATATTTTAAAATAGTTGTTGAGTTACCGTTGTCTTTAGCTCATTAGCATTAGTATTTCTCTTTTGTGGTTTTTAAGTAATTGTATTAAATATGTGGGTGTTTTGAAAGCAATTACGCATTCTTAAAGAAGGGGAAAATGGCATTTAAGTTGAGTAAATATTATTGCACATTAATATAATCACCATAATTATCAGATATCGTGAAAGGTAACGTGCTGGCAAAATGGATACAATCTCGGCAAATTTCTTTACCGAATTAGCTCTTATTGTTCCGAGTTCAAGCACCGCGGGGATTATATGTATATATTTATATAGGTAGAAGATAAAGCAAAAGTTTAGCACATCTTTAATGTCCTCTTACAATTATTTCGGTGTTAATCACCTTTCAACGCGGTTGCGCGCAAATATTCATGTGAGAAGTTACGTAATATTTTGGAGAAAGTGAAGAAAAGCGGGTTTGGAGAAGGAATATCAGGAATTGATGTGATAATATTATCTCTAGTCACACTACAAATATACAATAATAATAATAAGGAATGTATATGTGTATATCTTCTTAATTTTAACAGATATTTAATAACATGTATTACCGAAACGACGACAGGTATTGAATAGAAACTTTGATCAATGGTTTTACTGTAGTGTAGTTATTTTATTTATTTCATTTTATTGAGTTTTATTTAGTACTGGAACGTAATCCTACTTATTGTGTAATCAATAACATGCAATAGGATGTACCTCGCTTCGATATTTACTACATCCGAGTTTCCGCTCGCTATGAAACACATGTTGTCCGGACTTTATCTACTCCATTCCTTAACTCTTGGGGATATATGTATATATATATATCACTTGTTAAGTTTATCGCTACATACATTCTATACACTGATTTTTGTTTCGATGTTTCATACACGGGGCATCAGATGTAAACAAACAATGAGATCGAAGATAAAAACTGGACAATGTGTGTATATGTCATATTTCGGGAAGTTTTGCTCCTGCATCCCCAACCATCTGACCCCTTAATCATCCACGAACACATTGCTTAAATAGCCACTAAATACACCGATGTAAAATTATTGGATATACCACATTTAAATATTAAACATATTGGTAGAAGCTGGTACGTAGCAAACATCACTCCAGGCTATAATTTCTATAGAATATCTGGAGAGATAATCTATTCAAATGATTTAATAGCACTGCTAACACAATATAACAAGGTATTGACTTATGAAGGCGTCTAATGTACTTTGTAGTATATCATGGTTGCATAACGAAATCCTGTGTCCCTACAAGTCATTAATATTTGTGTACTGGCTATCGAATAAGATATGAAACGAGAACAGAGGAAACTGTTTGTGGTAATGTAGCTTGCAAAAAATAGCAAATAAAAACTTCTTCTAATGGTATCCTATACACCTATATAAGAAAACAATGTTAAGCTGTGTAAGGTAATCCAAGAGAAATGATACCCACAAAACGTGCATGGGTACAATATAAATACATTTGATCATGTCTGCTCATTCAGTCCTGACCTGGGTTTTAGCAACATAAACTACCATACGTTGAACATAAAGTCACCGTCTCTAGAATTCTTTAAAGAATATTTCAGGTGCTACATCATTATCATTATCATAACAAAACATTTAGCAGTTCAGAATGTAAATTGTATTTAATGTTTCAAGCATTTTTATTCTATTAATCTATTCAAAACACTTGTGGATTAATTGCGTAAGACAAGTTAGATTCCGAGAGAGAGCCATTCGATTCTCTTACATTCCTGAGCCATGAATTCCACTTCCTAATTTTCTCTCTCCGTCGGCAAGAAGAATGCCGTGCTGTTAAACATTTAGCAGTTTTGTCTATGGGGAAAACAATTGATCCTTTTTATTCAACAATTTATGCCCATACAAATACAACTACTTAATATACATACAGATATCACCTGTGAATAACTTCAGAGATACAGGTAACATTATTAAACACACATGCATCTAGAAAATGTGTCCTTTATGATGTTTTACATTTGGAGTTATTCGGAAATTGAAGTTAATTATATTTGGACGATGCTTGCCATAATTAGATTGCGATTACTGTCGTTTTACATATATACGATGTGATATATTGTGCGTTACTAATTTAATTATTAACACATTGTGATATCTGTAATTCTCGAGTGTTGCCTTACTGCTAATGATTTCAAAATTAGATCTACTTTTGTTACATCATTGTTTCACTTAAGAATACATTTATAAGCGTTTGTACTGTACTAATTACATTCTTTAATATATTACCATTAAGTATACTTAACACGTACCTATCTTGCCTCCAACACAATGATCACGCGATGGTCATCATGCTCTCTCATACAACTGATACGCAGAACATCCCGTATTCATGGCATCTTGTTACGCAGTATATGACATAACCCAAGTCTCGATCTGCTGGAGCAGAATCTCTCACAATCATTGCTTCAAAGCTCACTCTGGTCACCCACATTTCTTGGTAATATCACATCAATGACTTTCTAGGAAATGTCTTCAAATTCTCGTGATTTCTTCGAGCTATTTCGAAGTTCTCACTTCCGTTATATAGAGCTTTCCTCCATTTTGGTCGGCCAGTTGCAGTTCCTTTCTATATATTTTCAACGATATTTTAACACAATCCATGAATCTCAGGATTCAGCTCATAATACAAAGATAGCTTCGGAATACTACAGTCCCTTATTCTCACTAAGTGACTTTCCTCCACTGGCGTCAGCGATGCAAAATGATTGAGTCAATCCTTCGACTCGACTTATTTCAAAAACCTCAAAATCACTCACATGTATTCTCCGACGCAGGCCCAACATACGGTTAGACACTTGTGGTGAAATCGCTCCAGCTGTTTCAAATTCTTTCGGTTGGTTATCCACATCTCAGAAGCATACATCAGGGATAATAACACACGTTATATTAATCTTCACTTGAATATCATTAAAGATACCATGCAAATTCTCTATTTTCTGGGTAAAAGGCTATTGAAATATATTCATACTGTGTTCCATTGAAATAGACATATAAATAACCAGCTCGGGACCAATTTTGAGAAATTAGGATTCTGAAAATTCGAAAGGAGGAAGCTGTTTGGGGGACGACAGATGACGGCTGCCAGCCTCTCTTTTGTGTTCCTTTACATTTGTAAGGTCTTGCGCCTGTATAGAATAACGGCAGGATTCGTCAAACTTACGCAACGCGTATACTCAAAGTATTGATTATGAAATGAGAACTCTAGACCATTGATATTGAAAAACAGAAAATAAATTTTGCACAGTGGCCGAAGCTCTCGTACGATGCCATGTGGTTAATAATTATTTCAAGTGAAGCATTATGAGGATCGGCCCAGTGTTGTAATTATTAGGGGCTAAAGGCATAAGTGTTCTGCTACATAAATTGGCTCGTACTTATTCCAAGAGAATCCTCTAAAATGCACGTTAGATATCATAAAAGAACGAAGAACAATTTTTGTTTTCATTTTCCTTTGTTTAAATAACCAAAATTCGATTTAGTTTACTCTCTCATCATAGTGATTTATACGTCGCGGCTGTGTCAATATTATGCCAACCATATTTATTCATATTTACAAAATCGTATTACAATGGCCCCTTTTCAAATAAATCATATTGAAAATTGTATAGGTCAGTGAACATTTGAAACAATACCGAAAACTATCAAGATATATTGTATTTGTTTAACTTACTAAAAGTACTGTAAAAACACATCGAAATCAAGTATGTATAAATGCCATTTATATTGACCACATTAACAGTGAAAAATATAAAGATATAAATCTGTAATTTATATGAGCAATAAGAATTAAGAAAACAACATATAAAATATATAAATAATGTTTTGAACAGAGCTGAATTGCTTATTGTTGTCCCATAAAATTAATAGCAGTGGAAAAGTTACAATATTTAAAATTCAAAACGCATATAATGTCTCGTTTGACTGGTAGAAATAGCTACGAATTTCCCTCAAATTATTCCCTACAGTAAATATAATAATTGTTAGCTATGAAAGTTCACAATGTTTATATGAAGAGTGCCATTGGATAATAGGTGTAAACGGCCAGTTTTGATAAATGTCAAAAAACAACTAAATTGATATAAATGTCTGCGATAGAAAAATGCCCTCATCATGAACCATTATGTGTATAAATGGATGTTATTTGTATCACACCTATCAAAGATGGAAGAATTCTGAGTTCAAATTTT
>NC_142932.1:33221662-33224162 GCF_046866305.1 Octopus bimaculoides
CATAGAGAGAAACAGAGTAGAGGGTGAGCTAGTTAAGGAGCTAGAAGAGGCAATTAGAAGTGGCATCGCATCCGACGTTTTGGCGGCGAGGTTGGCCCTAGACCAACACTTCAACGCCAAACACGAAGGGTGCGTTGTCAGGGCTAGGATGCGTGCTCTAAGAAACGAAGATGTTGGAGCCGCGCGAGAGGCCCGGGTGGCGGAGGCGCAACAGGACAACAAAGCCACCATTCGGTCTCTGGTGGACGAACAGGGGCGTGAACTGCTCGAGCCAAGCAAAATGTGTGAGGCCTTTCAGCGGCACTTTGCTCGACTGTTTGGGACGAGTGGCGAGCGAGAACGCAGGGTGGACTTCAGTGCCTACCTGCACAGCCTGCCACGACTCTCGGCAAGAGAGGCGGAGTGCTGCGAAGGTGCCATCACGGCGGCGGAAATGAGGGACGCGATGGCGGGATGCTCGAGGGACAAATCTCCGGGTTTGGATGGTCTGCCCTACGAGCTTTACAACTCTATGCCAGACTTGTTTGGAGACGTCTTGGTGGCGGTGTACTGCAACTGGCAGCAAAACGGGAGCATTCCCGGTTTTGTGAGTCGAGGAGCCGTAACGCTGCTGAAGAAAGATCCAAACAAGGGGGACGTCATAGATAACTTTAGGCCCATCACTCTGCTCAATGCAGACTTGAAAATTTTGGCCAAGGTGTTAGCCAAGCGGTTGGCGCTTGTCATCGAGAAACTGATCGGCAAGGCGCAAACGTGCGCCGTGCCGGGCAGGAGCATCCATGACAACCTCCATCTGATGCTCTACATCATAGAGCGGGTAGTTAAGGAACCTGGCATCGGTGGGGCCCTGATCAATTTAGATCAATCGAAAGCTTTCGATAGGGTAGACCATCAATACTTGGAGGCTGTCCTCATAGCGGCCGGCTTCGGTCCCATTTTCCGCGGCTGGATGGCTGCGTTGTACAGAGGCATCCGTTCGGTAGTTCGCGTCAATGGGCATCTATCAAGACCCTTCGACATTGCACGTTCGGTCCGTCAGGGACTCCCCCTCTCGTAGCTTCTGTACGTGTTGACTCTCGAGCCACTACTGCGGAAGCTGGCGACGCTGAGGGGCATCCCGCGAGAGTTGGGATGCGGGACGAGCGTGTCGGCATACGCGGACAACGTCACCGTCATACTGTCTAGCCAAAAGCACATCGAGCTTGTCGCCGAGACACTGAGAGACTACGAAGCGGTAACGGGAGCGAAAATCAATCGGGATAAGTCAGTGGGCTTGCGGCTCGGCACCTGGAGAAGCAAGCCCATGCCGTCAAGTAGCGCCTCCGTCGTGGGACGTTGGACTCACGGTCCGGTTGAGTTGCTCGGGGTCTGGTCTGGTCCAGACCTCCAAACGGAGAAGAACTGGGACGAGATAACGAGAAGGGTGGCCACTCTAGCCCGGCAATGGGCCGAGAGGAAGCTTTCCCTGAAAGGTCGGGCGGAGGTGGCGAACACGTACATCGCTTCCGTCATCTACTACCGCCTGACCGTCGTTCCTTGTCCCGACCCTACCATCACCAAACTGGAGCGCATCCTCTTCCGCTTCTTGTGGAAAGGAAGCGTTCCGATGGTTAGGCGATCCGTTTGCTGCCAACACCCGTTAAAAGGAGGACTGGGCATGCCGTGGTTGATGATGCGCAGACACGCGCTGAGACTGCGACATCTCCGGCTCTACGTAGACAGCGGTGAACAGGTGTAGTCACCGTTTGTACGAGGCGCTTTCCCGCAGCTCGTCTCCATGACCGAACTGCAGTCGTGGATCAAGAAGACGCCGAGGAAGGGCGAATGGCACCGCGAGTGTCGCGCTGCTCTTCGGCAACTACAACAACCCGGGTCAACCTTGAGCGACTGCATCACAACTAACGCATTCTATAGTGGATTAGTGGAGGGAAGGTACGACGACGATCTCGGGGCGAACCTGGGCGTCGACGAGGAATACCTGACCCGCCTGTTTAAGACGACCTTCGGGCCGGGACCTATGGACAACTTCCAGAAATCCCTGGCCTGGCAGTACTATCGAGAAGCACTACCCGTTCGGGATAAGCCCTACAGGCATAGCTCGAGAAACACGGGGCCGACCTGTCCGAGATGCCGGCAGAGCGACGAAACCGTTCTGCACGCACTCGTACAGTGTCCCACCATTTCCGAGCTGTGGGCTTACGTCGAACAACTGCTATTGCGTGTGGGACGAGTCGGTCTATCAGCCGAGTCTAGGTCTATCAGCCGAGTCTATCGTGAATATTGTCGCGCCTCCTTCCTTTAAACGGGAAGGAAGAGCTATTTTCATCGTACTTGTGGCTATGGCGAAAGAATGTGTATAGTGGACGCGTCTGAAAGGTCTAGAGACAAAGACTTTCCTCTCTGGGCAATCTCTCATTAACTTCTTCAAGTATCACCTGAAGAGGAAAGTGAGAGTAGAAAGGGAAGTTTTGTCTAGTGAATGCTTCAAAAAAAGATGGGT
>NC_142932.1:33226662-33286662 GCF_046866305.1 Octopus bimaculoides
ACTCATAAACCTATGGCCACAACGCTTTCAAATTTTCACACTTCTGCAAATACAATACATAACCATATACACGTATACATACACACATATCCAAACACACACACAAAGACAGCATCCATAGCGTCTTCCTGGTTTTCACTTTGCCTTTACAAACCCGAGCCTTCTACTCCTTCCGAAAACAACACTTCGTCACAGTTTTTAACATTTAACCCGGTATTTTTTTCCTTCATTGTAACTGTTCCGTCTGTGTTATCTTTGTTATTGTATTCACACACACACATGCACTCAGATACACACATATACGCATTCGGATACACACACACGCACGCAGGCACGTACATGGACACACACGCGCATGCACAGACGTACACGGATACAAACTCACGTGGTAGTACGTGCAGGTATCTGTTCTAATCACTAGATCTTGTTTCTATATTCCCTTACTGAATATGTCGCTTTTATGTAATTGTTTGAATCAGTGACGGTTGAATAGATATCACATTCAGATTGAGTTTTAAAATATTGATCCTTTCACTGTTATTATACAAATATTCAGTGACATTTTTTGACTAGCATTTTGGTTCTTCTTTCGTAGTTCAGTATAATAATATTGAATTCTGCGAGATATTTTACATGGAACCCGAAAAGTTCATGCACATACTCGTTGATACTTTGTCCGACCAGCTTACGAACGGGCATGTTTGTCCATCCTACTTTTCCTTAAAATAAAACAAAACTTATGTTGTCTTTGAAATGTTACAAATCTTGTATATTTACTATAAACGGTATCCACTTGATCAGAAGCAAAAAGAAAAGGAGATATCTAGAAACACATATATTCAAGAGAACCCATGCTAGCATGGAAAGCAGACGTTAAACGACGATGATGATGATGATGAATATCAATAGAAATATGAATATTCCGTTTCAAAACTCGTTTGAAAGCGAATGAGAATGTCAAATTCGTATTTGCCAATAACACACACTTACACACACACACTCGCATGCACATATACACACACTTTAATAACATTTATTAATTTGAAATGTAAATGAAAAGCCTTGTAGCATTTTACATGACTTCATAATATTTATGTATAATGATCAATTTTCTGCATATACATCTGCATGTATATCTTTGTCTTAAATTGTAAGCATTTAATTATCTTGAGAGTTGTTATTTTAAAGAAAAAACGATTGCTTTAAATGCTAAAGATAAGCTTTCAAACTAGAAGAAAATAATTTCTGTATCTCACATATATAGAAGTTGTAAAGAAAAATTTTCACAATAATCATATTTCATATGTTAAACAATGTAAACCTTTAAATATAATATAAAATTCCCATTATTTAAGAAGTTAATAAACAATAAAGATAATAACATTTTCAAAACCTATATTCTTTCCAAACGAATGAAATCAGGTTATCATGACAAATATTTTGATTCTATATTTTAAGATTTTTATTGTTAGATTTTGATTACGAATAAATTAACTATAAATTCTGATATTTCCCCCTTATTGTTAAGGCTGCGTATTTAGCAAAAAACAAAATATTATTTTCATTTTACGAACACATGCAACTTATTTCACATTTATTGAACATTTATAATACCGAAATATTGTTACACGCATAGAGACTAATCTTTTTGTTGGACTGCACATTATTATATAATGTTTAAAATAATAATAGAGCCTTCACTTATTAATGGTTGCATAGATGGCCATTTTCTGCATTGCAAGCGTATTGAATATTGATATGCATAAGTTAAATACTTTTAGTTCCCTCAATGATATGAAAAAGAAATCAATGAAATGTTAATTCTGCACTCTTTAATTATTTAACGGATATTTTTGTATGCTTTTATAGAGTATATGGATATTTATTTCAACTTGAACAATGATCCATTTCCATTGCCGAATGTTTTTCAATCGCTACCGATCATAAATACGTAGGAATATTCTCCCATTCCTTAATCAATTTTGCTAATGCCGGTTTCCAAACTATAACTTTACCTCAATATACGCTACATATTTTGAATCCTTTGTGTGTTCCGTATATTTTATCAAATGCAATTACCTTTTTTTCCCCTTTTATTCTAGGTGAGATTTATTTTCAAACGCCATATCTGAGCTGAATGCTTGCAGCGGAGTCGACTTCACTAAACGCACCAAAGCACCTCTTGGTGATATTAAACTGGCATAATGATGACATCTACTAACCAAAGCAAAGGCCAATAATATCAATACAAGGCCAAATGTCTATGAAACTTTTTAACAATATTCCTCTGCAGACATATTCCTGGAATTAGCGCGCCAAAACGAAGACTTTTGAATTTTACCATTAAGCTGTAATTAGCAGAACCATATACACGCGCACCTATGGCGGTGGGCAACTTTGTATGGGGTTCTGATGATTATGGTTCCATTACAAATCAGGCCGAAAAGAAATAGACAGTCAGTAAGATTGTTAAATTTGAAACCGGAACCTGTTTAATAAAGTTCCTTTTCGGTGATTTTAAATGTCTTGCCCGCTTACGTTTTGGTATCACGCTATATTTCATGTTGAGAACAATTTAGGTCTCTTTAGACACAAGATGTGATCTAGTTCTAGCATATGGAATGTCCACGTTAGTGGTCAACGTCATATATATATATATATATATATATATATATATTTATATATATATAACAGCTTATATATCGTTCTCGGCAGTTTATATTTTGAGTGTGAAAGGACTTATAAACTTTTGGGTTATTATGTCAAGCAATAGTGTAGCTAATAATTTTGTATGCATACAAAATTATGGTATGATGTGTTTGTTTTTCCGATCAGCATCACTGAAATATGATATATTATGGTTAAATTATCTGATATGTTTCATAAGTTCTTCAGTGTATTTTCCTCTTTCTGCAAAGCTATTTTAGATGAACACTTTTGTTTATTATTTTGATATTATAAATTGCGTGACCGTTTATCCAATCGCATTGAAGTATTAATAAACGTCTAAACAAAGTCCTCTAGACTTTTCGTTCTTTCCATCAACTTTTTTGTTAGTTTCAAGTGAAATATAGCTAAGAAAGGAACCATTGCAAGATGCTGTGCTTTTTTCCATTTAATAGGCGACATTATACATTATCTGAAATTATCGATAATAATATTTCTGATTTAATCGGCATATACACATAGGTTTCAAAAAACTATTTTAAGTATGTATAATCAAATGCTGTTGTACATGTTTATCTGCAACTACTTACATTTATGTTTGAAATGTTAAATCTATCTATCAAATAGGAAACGATCATGAAAATATATTCATATTTTATAATGTATATTATTATATCTATATTATATTTTATAAGTTATATTATCCTAATTATAAATACAGTTATTGATACGTTGTCCGATAACGATAATCTAGTATTATTGTGAGCCACTGTAGCATGTAAACAGTAGTGTGCAACCACATCGGACATTTAGAATAAAATATGAAGATATTTTTGTCTAAACTAACCTTTATACAAGCAGTTACTGCTTATCTGAGAAAACGAAAGACCATTTCCGCTGCTAAGCCTTAAATCATAGGTTTGCTCGAAAAGTTTGTGCGTAATCCTAAGCAGAATTAAAGCTATTTTTATAGCTGATTGTCATCTAATTTTTGAGAAACAGTCTTTCGTTGATCAGCCAATAATGAAGCATTGTTGAAAATCCTCTACATTGAAAGAAACACGTCTTACTGAAGATACAAGTTGACTACCGCATTGGAATGTACACTCATTTGTCGGATTATCATGAATGGTTGAATTGTATCTGTTTGTGGATGGGGTAAAAAAAATCACCAAGTTGTTGAGTGTCTTTTAAAACTATTATTAGATCTGATAAGGGGGGAATTTCATAAACATCATCAGTTGTTATTTTACTTAGAAATGTTACATTTTTCAACCTGTAGAAAATATTTTGGGTTTTATTGTACAACATTTACGGTTTCCGATTTTAAAGGTGATTGCCACATTACCGGATTTTAACACTCTACACATTTCCTGCTATATTAAATGCATTCATTTTCCAAATTAGGTTGTAGCTATTACAAATCTGATAAGTATAATCTCTATATCCTATTGTTATCTCCGTATTGTCAAATGCGAAACAGTCCTGCTTTACACAACTGACAATGGGCATTAAGTCTCTGTTGTAGCATTAATGCTTATCATACTTCACTAATCCCGGAGCATTAGTATATTTAATCCATAATGGTGTTGGATTGCCTCTTCCCAACTATACACGTAATATTTAAAGAATCGTCCAGTTTGACGTTATACAAGGTATTTCCCGTTCTCCAATTACATTTGAGATTCTCACAATACTATTGTAGCAAAAACAAAAACGAGCAGGACGTTAGATGACTCGAAGTAAGAGATCGCGAAAATAATTCAAGGATTGTCCATCTTAAGTTAAATATGTCATAGTCAAACAAAATACTGAAAAATGATTTCAACATATTACTTACGAAATTGAAGCTACGGTAATATTCAGGACAATATGAGCAGGAATTATTAGAAGATTTTGTGATGCTGCAAAAAATATAAGATAAATATAAGAAAAATGTAAGATAAATATAAGAAAAATGTAAGATAAATATAAGAAAAATGTAAGATAAATTTGTATCTTCTCATAAAAAATCAATGAAATATCAGTAAACTTTAACATGTAAGAAGCATAAATGTTTGGTCACAATTTAAAACGGATATCTTGTGAATACCAATCAAGCTGTGTTATTTTTGAAGCTTAATGCATTCAATATCTAAGTGAATTAAAATAGAATGATGGTTGGTTACACTTCATACTGGATCGCGGTTTCGATTCCCAGACCGGGCGTTGTGAGTGTTTATTGAGCGAAAGCACCTAAAACTCCACGTCGCTCCGGCAACTATCTCTCTCTCTTACTTCCTGTTTCTGGAGTACCTGTAATTCAAAGGGTCAGCCTTGTCACACTGTGTCACGCTGAATATCCCCGAGAACTACGTTACAGGGGCACGTGTCTGTGGAGTGCTCAGCCACTTGCACGTTAATTTCACGAGCAGGCTGTTCCGTTGATCGGATCAACTGTAACCCTCGACGTCGTAAGCGACGGAGTGCCAACAACAACAGCACTTCATACTGGAGATGAAGGTGTAAAAGTTTGGGAAAAACAAACTATGATCTGAAATATATAACTTAAAGTGTTACCAAATACGGATATCATTCACAAGAGGAACTCTATATATAAGGTAATGAATGTCTAAGTCTATATCCAGGCATCAACACCCATTTAAATGTTTAATTTGAAAGAATATATTGCTGAGTTTGCAGCGGGGACTTTTGCAACATGTTTTTTACAGTACCTTCAAACTGATGAAATATTTCAGTTTAAAATCTATAAGAATTTGTGGAAGCTTGATATTATAAGTGTACTGGATATTAACTGGATGGATAAAACTTAATATCATGTTCCACAGCATAATATGACACGTACGCAGACACAGAAACACACGCGGCCGGCACCACAAACACTCACTGTGTTATAAATGTGAGTTATTTAGAGTTCTTACATTCATAAACGGAGTACAAATTAATATGTCTGTTGGAAATCTTTATCCTATGATGCTATTGTGAACGCAACTGTAAAACTTAGAAACAAATTGGCGCCAGTTCATTTGTTAGTCTTATTTATTATTTGGATATATTTGATTTTCTGGAGAGTGCTTCA
Source organism: Octopus bimaculoides (assembly GCF_046866305.1). Classification (NCBI taxonomy): domain Eukaryota; kingdom Metazoa; phylum Mollusca; class Cephalopoda; order Octopoda; family Octopodidae; genus Octopus; species Octopus bimaculoides. The sequence goes on from NC_142932.1 coordinate 33,232,409, forward strand.
AATTCTCCACATGCTCTCTTACGCTGCTTAGCATGCGGAACAAACGTTCTTGGTGATAATTAATATGTCGAATTGTCATTAGTCGACTCTTTGTAAAAGATAAGTTTCTGCTTTTTTTTTCACCACTTCAGACGTTAAGATATATCAATTAGTGTTACGTGCTGATTTTATCAATAGATATCTAAGAACACATATATAAAGACATGCGGGCGCACACACACACATAAATATATAATAAAGTGTGTGCATTGTACGTACAGCAGCATAAAACAAGTTACGGTGAGTTATGAATAACTTCTCACGTATATGTTGAGCGAGTGGAATTCATGTTTGAAAGCTAGACCATTATATCACCCATATTTATATACTCCTACACTAATTTATTCAATACGACTGGGTGTCGACGGAAATTGAACTCAGTATTTATAAATTATAAAGCGAAACAATGAATGTCAGTCATTTTGTTGGACGCAATACTGTCTCTGTGAAAGAAACGCTGTGTATACCAAATAATAACGGTTTCATATTTTGGTGTAATATCAGCGGAAGGTTGACCCGAATACATTGACCCAGATCGCTAAATTGGTACATATTTTATCGACGAAATGATGTGAGTCAAAGTAACCTCGGAGGAACTTGATCTCAGAATATAATTAAAAGAAAGAAATGACGGTAAGCATTTTTGGGAAGCATTTAATACATTTGACGGCTTAAGGTGGTGAGCTGGCAGAAACATTAGCACGCCGGTAGGAATGCTTAGTGGTATTTCGTCTGCCTTTATGTTCTGAGTTCAAATCCCGCCGAGGTCGACTTTGCCTTTCACCCATTCGGAGTCGATAAATTAAGCACCAGATAAGGACTGAGGTCGATATAATCGATTTAATCCCTTTGTCTGTTCTTGTTTGACCCCTTCTATGTTTAGCCTAATGTGGGCAATAAATAAATAAGAAACATTAACGAGCTGGGTGAAATGCTTAGCGGTATTTCGTCTGTCTACTTCTGCCGAGGTTGACTTTGCCTTTTATCTTTTCGAGGTGCCAGAAACGTTAGCACGCCAGGCGAAATACTTAGCGGCATTTCGTCTGTCTACACGTTCGGAGTTCAAATTCCATGAAGGTTGACCTTACTTTTCATCCTTTCGGGTTCGATAGATTAAGTACCAGTTGCATACCGGGGTTGATCTAATCGACTAGCTCCCCTCCTCCAAAAAATGTGGGCCTTGTTCCTAGAGTAGAAAAGAATACTTTTGCTGGCGTGTCACCTTTTATTATAACAGTTATTACATAAAAAAAAAACATAAGCGGAAAAATAATGTGTTTTTGCGCTAATGTAAGGACATCCTGTTCAACATATTTTTAGAAAGCAACTGAATATACACTCAACTTTAAAAAGATTTCTAATTATTTGTTTAGACTACTCCAGAAAATATTTAAAAAAAAAAGAAGAGATATATATATCTCCTTAATAACTTATTTGAAGCATTTTAATCACATACGCTAAGAGACGTTATAGACATAAAATGTTCCATTATGTTGTGTATTGAAAACACTTACCATGGAGATTTGAAATTGATTTCTAGCTTAAATTTTGCTATCAAATATTTACTTTATTTATTACGTTTTATTAAACACAAATATTCCGATTTTATATACTTTATATTTTCTTAAAGATAAATGAATCGAAATATGAATCTTATATAAATTTTACGTTTATTCGTTTAAAAACTATTCCAAACTATATGATATAATGGGTGGCCTTGGCGCCCTGATAACAATACGCCTCTTCAAAAGCTAAAACAACTTCTTTAAAAGGTAGAGACACAGTGTACGGTGTATATGAGGAATTAAGTAACAATGCTTGTCTGAGTGATGGGAATATGAATGAACAGAGGAAGGGAGTCGATGTTCAGAGAAACAATTCGATTTTGTAGCGAGGAAAATGTGAATTGCAAGAGTGAGTCTCTGCACTTTGTTTAAAATTGAATATCATGAATAATAAATTCGAAAGGGAATATTTGAATACCCTGGAGGAACAGAGATACCTTAGACAGACCAGTGGGCACCTATGCAGAGAAAATATAACAGTAGCCTTTCGTTTTCATTTGAGAGTCATACCGAGCAGAGGAATTCGCAAAACAACACACAGGTATATATATATATATATACTCATATATTAATTGTCTTCATCCCCTTACACGTTTGTGTCGTGAACTTTCTCTCTATTTAATCCCCATGAGTATGGAAATTGCTATTCTGCTCTGCCTCATAAGTAGTGACACCTGTTCGTTTGTAATGAAGACAAACTTTTTTACTATTGCTGTCAGTAAATCATTCCGCATCAATCAACTCTTTCATCTTTATCGAATTCAACCATATTTTTCTACCTCATGTGTTGTTATTGACGGTTTACTCTCAAAGGACAAAATCGTTGACGCAAATATATAATAATGTTATATATTAAAATATAATATATAATAAGCGACTTACCCGCCTGGGGAAACGTACAATTTATTCTCGGAAGATTCACAGGTACACATTTATTTCTAGACAGCAATTTCTTTAATGTTGCCGGAAAAGCTCACAAACCATTAACACCGTTTTTCATACGACGAATATATACCCATACACGTCACCATCATTTGTCTTTCATTCACGAACACAGACAAAACACAGAAGCATTCATCTAGCACTTGTACTCAAAAAGAATTAAACGCGCGTCCTTTACGAACTCATACGTATATGCAAAACACATACGTGACACGCAAGCATATTATCCACCCGAATAACATTCTTAAATATACAACCCGAGGTCGTCTAACTAAAGCATTCCTGCATAACGTGAGCATGTATATATCGTATACAGAAGTACACGCCTTCCCATAACAACCTCAGGAAATTGTGTATAATAAATTTAATACACCGAATTATAATAAAACGTTTTAAGAAATTTTCGTGACGTAATTGAATCGGAGGAGAATTTCTCCTTATACTCAACACAAACAACAGGTGATCAAAGCTGTTATCTCAATATAAGACGCATGTTTCTGTGTCGTTACGCTTCATAAGCTACAGGCACGGAAGCTGTTGTTTACTTGCCGTTCATATACGCAAAAGGGAAACTTACTAGCGTATGGAAAGCTTAGTGAAGCTTGAAATAAGCTCCGATAATTGAAAATAAAGATTTTTACATATATATTAAAATGAATTCGTGGACGAACTAACTCTCTTGGAAGTGAGATTATCCTGAGGCAAACGTGTGCGATAACCCATGTCGCTAGCATATGAATGGCCCCATCGGACTGTTAGATACGTGTTTCTGCTTCGTTACACCTCAGGAGCTACAGGCACAAAATACGTCCTTCAAAGCCTGCTAAGAATTGTGGTTCTTATATGTACGCACAAAGACATAACTACAACCGCCTACACATCACGGACATGCATTTCTAAGAAAACAGCTGGCACACACGCGTATATACACATAAGGCTTCCTTTTAACCTGCAAACACTGCCCACAAACAGAGAACTAGAAGAAACATTGACAGTTACACTCGCATGTATGCACAATCTACTCACTCAAATGTATGGACACATACAAATGAACATCCGTCGGTTGTGACGACGAAGCTCCTAGCTGATACGGTCAACGGAACTGCTTGCTCGTGAAATTAATGTGCAAGTGGCGGAGCATAGACCTTTAGACACATATACTCTTAACGTAGTTCTCAGGGAGATTAAGCGAACACAGCGTGTGACAAGGCAGGCTCTTTGAAATACAGGTTCTACTCAGTTTTGGTAGATGAGTGAACTGGAGCAAAGTGAAATAAATTGTCTTGCTCAAAGAAACAACGCGTCGCCGGGAATTGAACATACGACCATACGATCGTGAGCCGAGTGCCCTAGCCTTCACGATATATATAGAAACATATGCTGGATATATATGCACCACATATCAGAAAATTTTGAAACGAATGCATTTCCGTAAAATAATACACGTATACATGACACGGTTTGGAACAGAATGCTATGTAATGGCATACGAGCAGTTATACGCATGCCATCCCCATAATGCTGTTCGTCAGGTTTATTCAGTGCCTAATTTTACATATTACAGCTACTAAACGAAATGAGACTACACATCAATATGTGTTATCCTTGACTGTTAAACAAATAACCTTAATGCAAATACATAACAAAACGTGTGCGCGCAGCCACACATACGCGTGCATACGCACGTAAGTCAGAATATTCACTGCTGAGTGAGAGACGCTTACAGTACATAGGTTTCCCAAATGGTCACCTATCTAAGCATCCGTTAGGTTGCACGTTGCTTAACTTCGTTGATCGGACGAGAACCGGTGCTTTCAATGTGATATACGCTGCTCAATTATATTTTTAGCGTTACTGACACATACATGTCACCGAATATATCCTATTTAGCATTTTTCAAAGGATTCAGGACAAAAAGGTATCGCTCCGGTGAAATACTACACGGTACTTTCCATTAGGTTTTATGTTCCGTTTTCTTTCATAACCAATAGCCCGATACCGAATGGTTGAGCGATACATGTTAAAAAGTTAGAAGAAAATATTTCCGCTGACGTTAGTGATTGTAATATACTTGTACACATGTATTATCTATCTATCTATCTATCTATCTATCTATCTATCTATCTATACATATATATATATATATATATATATATATATATATGAATGATTGCCTCTACAGAAGCCCTTCACCTTTGTCCGCATTGATAGTTTCGTATAGTTATTTCTAAACGTGAGTTGTTCTAGCACAAGTTGGTGTGGATCTATTGACACAGAAACACGTACATGCTTACAAATACACGCACGCACATACACGAAAATATATTTAAGTATATGTAAATACAGACTCTCAGAGCATATACTGACACGCATCGTACATGACACAGACACATATGTATATATATAATGTGGATATGTGTGTGTATGTATGTGTCAATGTGTGACTGTATATATAATTACATATGTTTCATTAAACTAAGACACGCATGTAAATCTACAAAACAAAAACAAAAAAAAGCATTTATTTTCATTTGTTTTCAGATTGACATCTAATAATATTCACGTTCAATCTAATATTATGAATTTGAGGCAATGAATCACCAAATATTTTCTGAAATGACATCGGAAACAGGAAATATTTCACTCTGACAACGAGTAATGACATTAACTTACTGAAAAATATTAGTGTCACATACATACAAACATATGTATATATATATATATATATATATATATATATATTTGCTTATACATATACATACACATATATATATATATATATATATATATATATATATACATATTTGATTATACATATACATACGCACACACACACACACACACACACACACACACACACACACACACACACACACATATATATATATATATATATATATATATATATATATATATATATATAGGTAGTTGAAAACTTTTGATTAACAAACAAACTGACAAGTTGATTACTTTTCAACACAAAACATGGTAGAACATTTCTTACGGTTGTTTCCGCTTCCAATGTTAGTCGGTGTTTACGAAAGAACTCCGAAAATGATATTCGTCATGTTCATAGCACATTCGATCCAGTACAAGGAGCTTCATCAGTGTGGAAGGGAGGAGGGAAGAGGAAAGAACAGGGTCTACAGATGAAGCCAAAAGGCTCAGTATATTAAAATCATACCATCTTGCAGCGTGGAGCTTGAAGTCGATAAGCAGAAGAGAGTACTAGCAATGATCTAAAGAAATATTGATCGGTTATTTCTATATAAAGGGGAACCAGGGTGTGTGAATAGTGATGAAATGAAACTAGTACTAAAATAAACAGGAATTACCAATATATCTAGAAAAAGAGTAGTACTTATGATATCGTGGATTAATATTTCTGCAAAACCAAAATGCATAGATTTCGTGTAATGGTGTACTTACTGAAATATTCTAGAGGCCACCACCTGTTGTCCGTAATGGAACTGACGAAAGTCCATCCATCTCTACGAGTTTTCAATTATATTTAAACCACAGACAAAGGGAAGATAGTTAAAGGGGAAGACGTAAATAAAGAAGAAAACGAAGCAGTAAATAAAGGGTGAGGGCGGGAAGAAAAACTGTGACATAAGCGTTACTAGGCTACTTCTACAACATCCCTTCTACAACATCTATAGCCTTCTACATCTCACCATAACATAAATAAAAAAAAGATAAAACGAAAAAGATAAATACTATCGGCCAAACGGCTCTAATTTTCTTTTGTAGTTGAGGAGAGAAAACTTATATAAGAGGTGCATTCTAGTTTAAGCTACCATCAAAAATAATGCTATATCTTGAATTCTAAGTGGCATGACTGCAGTTAGACAAACCGAGGGGTTCGTGAGATATAGTTCCTACAAAGCTGCATCTGAAAAAAATTAATCATGTTTTTCATAAATGTTCATGATAATGCAACGACGGCTATTAGCAATATTAATGAAATATTTCCGATGCAAAACCCTAGCTTGCAATAATTAGTTGAGATGGAATCATAAATCTAAAATTCTACTGGTAATTACTTTGTTCTCGTTGTTTATGGTTTAACTAATGTGCATTAATCTGTGATACATCAACGCAGATCTAAATGAAAATTTTAAATATTTTGACACCTATGTCCTCTTGAGAGATGAAATCTACAAAAAAAGAATATGTTATAGCGGACATTAAGGTCTTTATCATCAATTCCTCATTGGTGCATCTAAATGATAATATGCCTTTCAAATATAGAATAAAAATTAGGGGAAACGACTTGAAATTTCCCTTGTAACACAATACATTTAGACAATGAGAATCGGAAGAGAAATCATGGTGAACGAAATATATAATTATCTTTCATTCGTGGAAAATACGTAATAGTCCCTTCTACTGTGGGCACAAGGCCTGAAATTGTTTGGGAGAAGGCTAGTCGATTTCATAAACTCGAGTACTCAACTGGTACTTAATTTATCGACCCTGAAACACAAAGGCAAAATCGATCTCGGCAGAATTTGAACTAAGAATATAGCGACGAGCGAAATACTGGTAAGAATTTTGTACAGCGTGATAACGATTCTGCCAGCTCGCTGACCTGAAAATACGTAATAATAGAAAGAATGTCGTACATTCGGAAAGACATGTTATGCACATAGCCATGATAACAATCTATCATATGGCAGATATGCAATACGGAATTTGATGGGGGAACGCATAAATATGAAATTTTCGAGAATATACTGAACGGCAAGCTAAATTCCTTAGATGATATAAAGAATATCTTCCCCATATCCCAGTTCAGATTTTGAGCGAATAAGGAAGCATTAAGAGCTGTTTCCACGAAGTTGCTATTTTTAAGAATAAACTGAAACCAAATGAAAAGTCAGTCTAATGAGATTTAAAAATCGCTCACCATACCATTGTTTCAAAAAATTTTTGTAACTAAGCCGCTAGCTGTTTCTGATTTCAGGAACTCAAATATTATATATACCTCCTGTAATCTCTTCCCCAAGTGTCTCCAATTTGAAACATTGTCTTTCTATTTTACACAACGTATATGTTTAAATCATCTGACGATACAAAATTTTTTCCAACATTGTAATGGGCTTAGAAGAGCTTGCAAAACCTTTGAGTAGCTACTGCAGTTTTTACATGAAGCAAAGCATCTGTGAATTTTATTTCACCTGTTTCAAAGACACTGATTTTCATCGTCTGTGCAGCGATAATTTGTAGTCGCTCACATTGATTATCTGTGAATGGAGCTAGAATGATTTTTTTGTGTGTTACAAGAATGATTTTGTGTGTTACAATGGTGCAAGTAATATATTTTATGCCATGCTTTACCACATTATAGGATTATTGGTTGTTTAGTGCAGATTATTTTCTAGCTCTAGTAGTTATAGTCTATGTTAATGATGCATATTGATGGAAGACATTTTCAGTGATACCAAACCATTGAAATTGAACTGACTATATTTGATCTAAAGGAAGGATATCATTCTTAATAACAGAGAGGGCGAACATAATGTTCCCTGTGTAGTGATTGTGTATTGTCGCTGTTGGAAGTTGCCACAATGAAAGGACGCCATTCTGAGAATAATACGAAAGGATAATCATTTCAATAGAGATTTGTGGTGAGCGACGATTACAAGATGCTATTAGGAGTGTAGAATTACTTTGCGTTGGGGTCGATACCATGTTAATAGCTATTGTATATGAGAAATATCAAAGGGAAAAAAATTAAATATGTGGTACACTACATTTAATACAAAGTTTGAGAAATATCCCAGTGTGAATGCCTCAGCTTTGTGAAGAATCTTTTAGAGTGGCTCAGATGATTGTGACGGGCATTTGTATGTGGCTGCCTGCTAGTCGAATGGAGAGGGATCTACATAAAGTTAACTTTAACTAGTTTGTGTAGTTTTGAAATCGATGCTAAACATACATTATTCCAAAATAAGGTAAATACAAAATATTGACATTTTCCATAAGAGGACATAAATATTGCCAAAAATCAGTGCACGTACTGACAGCAACTTTTGGCTGTTATGCATTATAAAATATTTATATTTATTCATAACTTAATATTGCAAGATGTGAACAGAAGAAGCATTGGCTTGCAAAATAACACACGGTTGGAAACCGAGTGATAGCGTGACAGAACGAACAGAAAATGTGGAATTACTGATCATTTGCCAATGGTTTTAACACTTGCTGATGTAAACCGTGTTTATAAGCGGAATAAAACAGAGAAGCATACAAATACACATATGTATGTATGTATGTATGTATGTATGCATTTACATATTATATATATATATATATATATATATATATATATATATATATATATATATATATATATATATATGTGTGTGTGTGTGTGTGTGTGTGTGTGTGTGTGTGTGTGTGTGTGTGTGTGTCAAACAATATTCTTAGCCACCTTAACATGACTGTCTGTTTTAGCGGACACTACTGCCATTTTTTAACCCTAAGAGGATATCTCCTCTAGCTGGCTAATGATGCCAAGCTGCATCTGATAAACCAGCTAGAGAATATGTCCTCTTGGGCTTAAGAAATCGCAGTAGAGTCCACTCGAATGGACAGCCATGTTAATGTGGCTACGGATATTACTTGTCAGTACAACTACTGGGTTGATCTCTGAGAGAGATTTTAGAACTATCACTTTTGCTTGATTTATATATATATATATATATATATATATATATATATATATATATATATATATATATATATATATATATATATATATGGAATAATAAAACGAATGGCTTACACCTGGCAGCATTTTCCGTCTTTCATTTGCCATATGTATAAAAACGCACACAGACGTGTGTATACATACATACACAGATCAAACATAAATATACCAGCAAACCAATGAATTTGGTTACAACATTAGAAAACATATCACATGTCATATTGCTCTTCCAGAAAGCTTTGAATTAAGTGTCGCAGTTAAACAAATCTCCACATGAAAAAAAACTTCAGTTTCTAACTATTTGATTAATGTTCATAAAAGTGTCTTCCTTGCAGGTTATGAACTGAGCGTAAACGCCTTTTGATCGTGTTCTGTTGTATTATATTTTATTTATTAATTTGATTTGTGGCCTATTTGCATAAGACATCCAATGTTTCCAAATCCGTCAGAGGTTTTAATTACAGTTAACAGATCGTTTATTTATCGTAGCTACAGAATACATGGCACACATAAAGCTGACTGATGCAGCATTGGTCACAACGATTCATGAGGAAGCTATTTCTCCACTCTAACTGAATAAATGGCAAAATGTTCCTTACATAACGGGAGTAGCTTTTGCTTTGAAGTGTGATTGCAAAACACTTCCTGAATATGCTACGTTACATCGATCGCACATTGGATAACTAATATCCTAAATGTGCTTATTAGATAATCAGATTCATACCACCATATCATTGCTTTCCACCAAACAGAGATAGCCATTCGTCAGAAAGTAATCACTTCAGTTCTGTGCGCCTCAACTACATTGATGCTATGTAATCTGTACTTGCAAGTGTTGTAACAGATTTTCCCGTTGCAAGTTCAGTGAAAATAATGTTTTTTGCATGTGTTCCGCAGAATGTCTACTTCTCACGATTTCACTAAGAGATATACAGGCTTTCGGAATGATGGGAACTGTACAATTTGGACAGACTGCAATACGGTCTTCAGAATGCTATAATTTCGATCCTTTACGTCTTAGAAAGAAATATCAAATATACAGTCATAAAGAGTTATGCATTCGAATATATATGTGTGTTTCTACACAGACGCACACACCTACACTGAGACACACATACACACACGCGCAGACACACACACACATGCACACACACACACACACACACACACACACACACACACACACACACACACACACACACACACACGCATCTATGTATATTAAAACATTTTTTCTCTCCACATAACAGAAAATCTGCACCATCTTCAGTTAGCTTCCGCCCCGCCATTGTGATCGACCGGCGTGACAGAATACTACGCTATGTCCAGAACATCATAGCATTCTTCTTAATGATGATTTTAATATCAAGGAGAGTCATTGTTTTGCCGGTTTCCTTTTCGTTCTGGTGTACAATACTCAGCGACCGTGCCATTAGGAATAATTTGTCATATAGCTTATGGTTATATATTTCTGTAGCGGCAACTAAACTTCGCATGGGTAGTATTTTGTCTACATTTTCTCTCTCTGTAAATTCGTCCAGTAGGGTGGACCACTTACACCGTATGCAGCAAAATAATAGCAGTATAAAGAAATGTTTTCTTCATTTTAGATTGTGCAACCTTGATCTTATTGTCGATATTAGAGTTAGATGAAATTGAAGAATATTATAACTCGCATGCCATGATCACTAAGTGAACAACACTGAATAATAACTGATAGAAAGATTCTGATTAAAATGCTTGTGTAAGCGAAACATGAGTTGTATTCAAAATATAAATATATTCAAATGTTTTGATGTGGAAAACAATCATTCGTTTTCAGCAAATTGAAGGCAAGATTTCCAATAAATTTGCATTATTAGCACAGTTTTTCCACACCATTATTCGCCAATAAACGTTGAAATTGAGTTGTATGGAAGGGTTGCTTAGTAAAGTGGACGAGGCATATTAAATCGACCGGGAAGTTGAAGATATAAAGATATAAGTGAAACGATACACTTTGTTCTTGAATATGAATTGAATAAAATATTCCAAGAAATGTCTTTATCCAATTATTCAGGTGTTAATCGAATTTGTTATTTTATTTTTCTAGAACAATTGCCTCTAAACTGTATTTCATCAATAGCATTGTTTATGAAAATGATCCATTTAAAAGAACGAAAGTAGTGCAGTGAAGCAGTTTGTTTATAAATTGAAGGAAGCTGTTTAAAACATGCAAAGAAATAAATTGCATACGTTTGCTTGTATATATGTGAGTATGTATTTTCATGTAAATTTCAGAACAATTGACTTTGTTGAAATCTCTGTTAACCCAATGCAAAAATCTGTTCTAATACGGCTCTTGAACAATAATCGGCTAACTGCTGCAAATATGATAGATACAAAATAACTCAGGTATATAGATGAATTAACAGCTAATTGATCAAACTACGTTTTGCTAATATATATTTAATACAAAATTACTCTCTTCAACGTGATTCCCATTTCCTATTATAGGTTACATAAAAATACATATCTTTTTTCCCCACTGTCAATTAGTAACGCAGTGTATGCATGGTTTAGTATTAGACTGAATCTAGTTCCATAGTGTCTTCATTATTTGCGCGTCAGAAGGCCATTACAAAAGTGTCATTATTCCGTGATGTCTAAATCATATTACGACTAATAGAGACTCGTTTGAAGATGTTAATATTTTTGGCTTAGTGTTCAGAAGTATGATGCAGTTAGACTTTGGCAAATGTGATAAAAATATGATTAGATTTCAGGTTGTGCATTTATGATTCGATGGTCGCAGTAGAATATTACGTGGAATTTAAAGACCCGAGAGCTGCACCAGTTCGGATTAAGGAAGGACAGTTACGATATAAATTGTAAAGTGTACGAGAAGTTTAATTCTATGATGCTATCGAATTGCCTCAGGATTTATACAAGCGTGTAAATATTTGCTTATATATACATATATACGTATGCATACATATGCGAGTGTGTTCATTCGCTTGTATTTGAGCGCGTGCATGTGTATGTGTAGTGAGAGTTTGCTTTCTAAGCCACATGATTCCTAGTTCAGTTCCACTGCGAGGAAACTCGTGCAGGTCTATTCTACTAGAGCTTCGGGCCAACTAAATCCTTGTGAGTGGATTTGGTAGATGGTAACTCAAAGAAGCCCGTCGTATATATATATATATATATATATATATATATATATATATATATATATATATATATATATATATATATATATATATGTATGTATGTATGTATGTGTGTATGTGTGTGTGTGTTTATATTGGTGTATTTGTGTCTGTCCCCCCACCATCACCTGACAACAGATGTTGTATTTCTGTCTTTTTATCTTAGCGGTTCGTCTGAAGAGACCGATAGAATAAGCAGCAGGCTTACAAAAAATAAGCTCATGGATCGATTTCTTCGACTAAAAGGCGGTGCTCCAATGAAAATGGCGACAATCAGAATGACTGAACCAAGTGAAAGAACGAACACACGTTTGCTCCCGTTTTATGCTAAAATCGGATATATGTTATACAAAAAAACATGAGCAGCACCATCAGAAACATCATATACTTTGTTCTTATAATTTATAGTAGGGAATAGTTAACGTGATTTATTACTCACTACTAATCTGAGGATGCAAATATTCAAATGCAGCAATCAATATGTATTTATTTAGCCACATCATCTTCACCATCACACTTCTTACAGTATTTAAATTTGAAACCCATTCTGCCAAATTCTACATAGTCAAGAAGTATGATTTTACATAGATTTACTAAGATTAAACAATTTCATCATTCCATTAAGTATTTTGTAATTGGTTTGTTGAAGATAGAACTAAACATGGTTACTGCTGCCAACAATGAAATCGATTAGAAATTTTTCGCATTCTTAAGAAGAAAGTAATGAAATTTTAAATGTTTAAGTTGATATTGGAATATTGAAGTCTCAGTAGGAGATTGCTATTTCCCATACGGAAAGTATCACAAATTTCACGATAAACAAAACGAAAAAAAGAAATTTGTCACATGCTGAGCTACATAATTGCAAATATATTTCACCTTGGGGTTCCGTTGGCGTTGTAAATTTCGAATAATTTAACTCTACGCGAGAGAATACAAAACAGAATTTTACACTATAATCAATATACATTATAGAGAGAAACACGGTGAGTTCTTATTCTAAAAACAAAAGAAAAATTTCTCATCCTTCATTTTGATATATATATAGATGAGTATATGTTCCAAATGAAATATTTTCAAGTTCATATTCAATTGATCACGGGTGAAATAAACCAGCTTTTCTCTGAAATTCTTGATGCCACACATAAATACACATAATGTATATTCAAAAGAAAATTATGGATGTAGACTCGATACTGAAATACTTCATGTTCAGAATATTTACCAAATAAATGTAATGTGCTCCATAAAATCAACTAATCGTGAATCGTTTGAATATAAATGATGCAAATTCTCATGAAGAGCACATATATGCTAGAAAATATGTGGCTTTCATTTGTAAGCGTTTAGCTATGCATCATCCAATTAATCAATTTATGTAAATAATGTTCAGTGGAGGTAAAGAAAAATTCGACAATATCATACTCTTATATATGTTGGTATGTGTAAGCAATTAATAATGTAAAACATTATTGAAGTGTTATAGTTCACTGTATATTTACACACACACACACACACACACACACACACACACACACACACACACATACACACACACATATATATATATATATATATATATATATACATCGACCAGCATGAGATTTTTTATAGTAGTACATAATCGAATTCATTTTGAAATAAATGTTTCCACAAAGTATTGATTTATATTGCAAACTAAAATACTTTCTTTCAAATAATAAACTGAATATTAGGTAACTACTTACTGAAGCAAATTAATTATTAATGATATGCGCAATTAATTGACATTCTAAGAATGACAATATAGTTGTGAATGTGGTATATTGGTGCTATAATAGAATGAAATATTGAATTGAATTCAAAATCAGAATTGTATAAAATATATAAAGGAAACAACATATCTGTGTTGAACGTCTCTTATAATCTGAGAAAAACGCTTGTACAATTTCTTGCTGAGCAGCCAACACAGATGACTTCGTTATAATGATTAATTGTTTTGTACTTTACATTAGCTCAGTCTCTCCATCGAGTCGATGCTGTCTGAATAGATGCACGATAAACCACAAGTTAGGTATCTATGCGATCGAAGTATAACGTCAGATGAATTGTTCTGCTCAAGAACGCAACGTATCACCGGATACAGGAATTGAAGCAACGGATCCACGATCATGACTACAACGCCCTCACTGCCAATTACACTTTAGCTGAGAAATCAGTTGGTTCCGATATTTAGTTTACTGAACGTTTAATACTGGTTTCCACCATTTTATAACCTCAATGCTCATTCAGTGTGTCTCTTTTACGTTCAACTAATTAGAGATTCATTACCAGTTACCTCACTCGAGAAATTACCACATAAAATTACCATAAAACAATTAAATGTTTAGTTTAAGTGACAATATATCGAAGTTACCATATCCGTGTAACGAAAGCGACCACTTAACGCTAATATTACCAATATATTAGGAGGCGGTGAGTTAGCACAATCGTTAGCACCCCGGGCGAAATAATTAGCCGTATTTCGTATGTCTTTACGTGAGTTCAAATTCCGCCCAGGTCGACTTTGACTCTCATCTTTTCGGGATCGATAATTAAATACCAGTTGTGTACTGATGTCGATGTAATCGACTAATCCCCTGCCCTAAAATTTCGGGCCTTGTGTCTAGAGTAAAAAATAATAATACAAATATATTATATAAATTAAACAAGAAAAGTATTCAAGTTTGTTACATTTGTATTTATCTTAAACAATTTTCGACGAACTTTCTGTCATATTTAAAATAATTTTCATTTCCGTTGAAAGAACCGGTAATTCTATACATGCAAACACAGAACTGCAAATATATTCTGTAAATATAAACATCATCTCGTCATAAGCAATTGAAGCACCTTTTAATTTAAATGGTCATCTAAGTACTTTACTTAAATTTTCACATGTAAGAACCATCGGATTTCCTCCGAAATAAAATTTTGCTATAGACGGCATGTGTTAAATACAAGGCACATATCATACAGAGACAAAGAAATCATTCCGGTTTAGCAAAGGAGAGCACCTGGTTCGTTCCGGCCCTTGGTCTTTATCCACGAATCTGTCTCTGTCTTTGCACACAACCACCGCTTGATAACGTGTTGGTTTTTTAAAAAGAGTCTTTAAAGTGTTTCAGCTTTAAAGCCGTGGTCATGATGGGGCACCACCCTTATGTACGCCCATGTTACATAGCGGATGGACAGAAATGAACGATAAAATAAGAATTAGGCTTTAATACACACTTTTGGTGTCGATTCTTTCGACTAAGAAATTCTTGAACGCAGTCCCCCAGCATGATCGCAGCCTAATAGCTGAAACAAGTAAAAATACAAATTAATTACACATGGATTTTTTTTTGTAGTTAAAGGAATATATAGTCATTGGAGCCAGTATTCGGTGAGAGTTAAAAGCACTTGAGTTTTGTCGTCTTGAATTCTAACTATGATCTGAAGTTAGAATTTTAATTAAATATTTGTTGTCTATATTATACTCATTACTATTTCAATAATTCTACATCAATAAATTACAGCAATTTACTAATGAATCGACCAATGATAAAATAAACACTATATCCTGAATATGCACATAGTTTTAAATTGGATTTCTTCCAATTGTCTGTTCAGATCTGCTAATGATTCTATATCATAACAAAGTAAGTTGTACTTATTTTTGCTTGCGTTTAATTCGTGAAATATTTATTTAAATTAATCTGTTTGCTCGTCGAACGTAAACAATCAAATAATAGATTGGCAATTTCAATTTTAAATGTTCGAAAGCAGAACAAATTAAATTAGCTAAGAATTGTAGTAGCGCTTTTTTAACCCTCAAAACTCATTAAACGCCTAATAAACTGATTGGTTGTTTCAGAATTTATGACAGTTCCGAATACATTTATTGATTTACATAATTGATCTCTAAATTTAATTTCCTTTCAATGTAATAAAATTACCGTCTAGTGAACCGTATATCTTAACAAATATATATGTGAGTGCATGCATACATTATGGAAATTTTCTAGGGTTTTCGTTCCGAAGAATTTCGCTGTTCATGGGACCATTAATATTTACTTTCTTTATAAATTTAACCTAAGAGTATAAAAGCATTGAATTACTTTAACCGATTCTCTTGACCAGCAGTACATCACATCAAATTTTCCCACGAATAAAGCGGCAACGTCTTAAGTAAGGAAAGGACACATAAATAAATTCAATACTCCAAATTCCTAAATTCACAGACTAATCATGACACTAAAGTTTCTGTAAAATATCTGTCCGTAATCTTTGATTTGATCCTTGTTTAAACAGAAACGTTATAAGAAAATCTTGCAAGCGTTGATATCATGTATGTGTGTATCAGTGTTTGTGTGTACGTGTGTTTGTGCTTCTGTGCACTGCATGCTTTTAACGAGACTTGCAAGTGTTCGCCTCTCTGTATATACTGATACACACAAGATATCTCAAATTTATATGAAAGGGATGAAATATTGAACAAAACACGCGAGCTGCGGGACAAGATTCTTCTTCTTCTTCTTCTTCTTCTTCTTATAATTATAATAATTATTATTATTACGTGCATACACTTCACTACCGAGCGCAGCTATGTGGGCATTGTTCATGTACTGTGATATGTTGTGAAACTCTTATTTTTACTGTATCGAAAGTGGTTTACTTAATCTACGTGCCCTGTCTAGTACAGCTATTTTCTGTGTGTTATATATACCTGTTAGCCCTGTTGTTTTTTTGTTATGTATTTGCCTGAATGTTTTTCATCATACCTAATGAGCCTATTATGATAGGAATTGTTTCTGCTTTTAGACTCCACATTCGAGTTACGTCTAAGTCCAGGTCTTTGAAAGTTTCTCCGTTTCTTTTAGAGAAATATTGTAATCGGTTAGTATTGATTCATCGATAAGAAAGCACTTATTGTTGTTATTATTATTATTATTATTATTATTATTATTATGATGATGATGATGATGATGATGATGATGATGATGATGATGATGATGATGATGATGAAGAAGAAGAAGAAGAAGAAGAAGAAGAAGAAGAAGAAGAAGAAGGAGAAGAAGAAAATGATGTTGAAGAATATATATTAATGTCTATATTAACTAGTTGGATTCGTCTAGATACTGGAGTATTAAAATAAAGAATATCGGGGGAAGTGCCTAACAGTATTTCGTCTGCCGTTACGTTCTGAGTTCAAATTCCACCGAGGTCAACTCTGTCTTTCATCCTTTCGGGATCGATTAAATAAGTACCAGTTAATCACTGGATTCGATATAATTGACTTAATCTTCTTGTCTGTCCTTGTTTGTCCCCTCTATGTTTAGTCCCCTGTAGGCTATAAAGAAATAAAATGTGTTAGATATTAATTTCGTCCTCAAATACGGATTTTAAAAGTAGACGTGCGCAAGACGTGGTAAGAAACAAGGCTTTGTGTGAGTGTGCGCAGGAGAGAGAGAGAGAGGGAGAGAGAGAGTGAGAGAGAGAGAGATAAAGAGAGAGAGAGAGAGGCACTGGGTTTGTATGTGTATTTGTCTTTGTGCGTGTGATGAATATACTAGTTAAGAGCGCAATATAATACCGATTTGTATATATTAACGTGTCGTGAAATATTCTGACTATAAGGATATTTCAAACAGCTTCTTTTACATAAATTGGTTTGAAACATATTTTTTTTGCAATCATTTAAGAATAAATCACATTAGTTTTTGAGAAACAACACCCCAAAAACGCGTCTGTATTGAACAAAAATCGTACAAAAGCTTACAACCGGAATTTGGTTAAAACCGACGCTGAGTCACTTTATTTTCTTCAATTATATGTTTGTGCTTGCATTTTATTAGCATGAAAAATCTTTTCACATATAATAATCTGGAAAGAAAGTTGTATCAATGATGAACAAAATGCAAAATAAATACTATGAAAATACTTGATACTTGAATGCCCGAAAAAAAATATGATTAAATTAAGTTAGCGAATATTTGCTATTTTTATGTAGTTAAGCCGTTATTAAATAACTAAAATTGATAAACAAATTAACAGATGTAGAGTGATGTGATCAACGGTGTGTCAGAAACAACAGATTTGTGAATCTCAATGGAATAAGGCATTTCTATCGTCGTTGTAATTTTCTCATTTTAAAATCTGTAAAACCTATTAACAATTCTGTAGAAGAGACTTCCTTACCTTTGAAAATATACTCTCTTTTATTTAATTTTAAAACAGGTCTACACTAATATAATTTCTTTACAAGATACATCTTAGCAATTTTGAATTATGTACATGAAATAAATAAAATAGATGTTGCCTTTGCGTTTAAGAAACTGTGTGTTAAACAAAATCGAATATTTTTCTCCCTTACTTCTTCAACAATTGAGAATTTTATGAACAACCACAACCAGCTACGACTGATATAGATAACACATTACATGACAAAAACAGGTTTGATGAATGATGACTATATATACATACATACATACATACATACATACAACCATATGTATATATATATATATATATATATATATATATATATATATATATATATATATATATATATATATATATATATATACATATATATATATATATATGTATATCCACACACACACACACACACACATATATATATATATACATATATGTATATATATATATATATATTTATGTATGTATATATATATATATATATATATATATATATATATATATATGTATATATATATATGTATATATATATATGTATATATATATATATATATATATATATATATATATATATATATATATATATATATATATATATATATATATATATATATATATATATATATGTATATATATATATATGTATATATATATATATATATATATATATATATATATATATATATATATATATATATATATATATATATGTATATATATATATATATATATATATATATATATATATATATATATATATATATGTTCTGGGGCCACTACTGTTCATAGTGGCCCTTCTGGACATGCCCACGGTCACTCGGAGAGCCACTGTCACTAGCTATGCTGATGACACAAAGATATCTCAGGCAATAAATAATCCTGATGATATTGTAAGCCTGCAGAATGACCTAAATGCAATATATGAGTGGGCAGAGCAAAATAGTATGCAGTTCAATGCAAAAAAATGTCAAGAACTGCGCTACAAGACCACGAGTACCTCCCAACTGGCATACACAGGGCCTGGAGGTACTGCAATCCCAGAACCACAAGCAGTGAGAGATCTGGGCATCAACATGTGTAGTGATGCATCATTTCACATGCACATTGTCAAGTTGACAGCAAGGTGCAGACAACTGGCGGGGTGGATACTGAGGACTTTCCGTACAAGGGATCAAAAAGTCATGTTGATTCTGTGGAAGACATTTGTTCTGAGGCGCCTAGACTATTGCTCTCAGTTGTGGTCACCACACAGTGTTAAGCGGACAGCAGAACTCGAGGCAATTCAGCGGCACTATACAAAAAAGATCGCCACAGTCCAACAGATGAACTACAGGGAGCGACTGAAGGCACTAGGTCTCTACTCCCTGGAGCGCAGGCGGGAGAGGTATGTAATAATATACATATGGAAAATACTGGAAGGACTGGTGCCAAACTTTGGTATCAAGTACTACAGGAATGCCCGCACGGGTCGCCACTGCATGGTGCCAAAGGTACCGTCCACTGCATCTCACATAAGAACGAGATACTGCAGCAGCCTCGGTTTCAGAGGACCTCAGCTCTTCAATGCCCTGCCAAAACATTTGAGAGACATGCAAGACATGGATGCGGAGGTTTTCAAGACAAAATTTGACGCTTTCCTCTCCACGATACCAGACGAACCAATGGCTCGTAATGAGACGCAGTTTAGGGCAGCTTTGTCAAATTCTCTTATACACCAGATGTGCCATCAAAACTCTTAATTGGACCATGTCAGGTGGGGGAGAAGAGCCATGCAAGGAGCGTGAAAATCACGGTGGTGCACCAGCATGACCGCAGCCACTTGGCTGAAACACATAAATAAATAAATAAATAAATAAATATATACATATATATGTATATATATATATATATATATATATATATATATATATATATATATATATATATATATATATATATAAATATATATATATATGTATATATATATATATATATATATATATATATATATATATATATATATATATATATATATATATATATATATATATTTATGTATGTATATATATATATATATATATATATATATATATATTTATGTATGTATATATATATATATATATATGTATATATATATATATATATATATGTATATATATATATATATATATATATATATATATATATATATATACATATATATGTATATATATATAATCTATATATATATATATATATATATATATATATATATATATATATATACATATATATATATATACATATATATATATATATATATATATATATATATATATATATATATATATATATATATATATATATATATATACATACATAAATATATATATAGGACATTCATGCTGAAAGGGCTACTATATTAGGGGATGACACGCCAAATTTATCAACGATGTAAAACTAAGAAACCGAATATAGAAGGGGAAGAGAGAGTTTTGAAGATGACCCAACATCTGGACGTCCTACAATTACCATCATAAAGGATGCCTTTTGCATCGAAGGTCGGCGATTGTCGTACGCTGAAGAAGGGAAATAACCCTGAAACCCGAGTACGTACTCATCGTAGATCAAGATGGGACGGATAACTTCCCTTGGCAAATACAGCCAGGACACAGAAGTGTGTCGATAGCCAGCTGGAGGAGATGTCCTCCTGGGGCTAAAAGCAACAGTAACATCCACCCTTCGGGGTCAGCCACATTTAAGTGGCAAACATACTTCACTTTATATATATATATATATATATATATATATATATATATATATATATATATATGTATATATATGGATGTATATATGTATCTGTATATATATATGTACGTATGTATTTATTTATTTATTTATAATTTTCAGCCGAGTGGCTGCAGTCATGCTGGAGCACCATATCTGGTGTATAAGAGAATTTGACATCGCTGCCCCCAACTGTGAGTCATTTCGAACGATCGGTCGGTCTAGTATCGTGGATAGAAAAGTATCGAGTTTTGTTTTGAACACTTCTAAATCCATGTGTTGCAGGTCTCTCAATTGTTTTGGCAGGGCATTAAAGATCTGAGGAGCTCTTCATTTTTTTATTTATGACTGTATGCTTATTTCTAGGAAAAACAGAATACGTTAGATTTAACTTGTAGTGTCTTCTAATCACAAGGGGAAAAATTGGCATCGTAGTGTTAATAATCACTTGCAGAAAAAGGATTTAACTTCTTAGGACATTCATGCTGAAAGGGCTACTATATTAGGGGATGACACGCCAAATTTATCAACGATGTAAAACTAAGAAACCGAATATAGAAGGGGAAGAGAGAGTTTTGAAGATGACCCAACATCTGGACGTCCTACAATTACCATCATAAAGGAAGACATTCATCGTGTTAACCACCTGGTGATAGATAACAGGTGATGTACTATAAAATGAATAGCTAAAGCCATTAGCATTTCTCCCTAGACATCTGAACATATTCTGAGCAATGAACCTGGCATGAAGAGGTTGTCTACTGTCTGCTGTCTGAGACATGATCAAAAATGCACCGGGTTGATTACCTCACGATCAAATCTGACATTTTATCGGCCAGATCCATCTGGTTTCCCTGAAGATTTCCTAAGCCAAAATGAGAGTTGGCGGCATTGTACTTCTTCACCGAAATAACCAACTTTTATATTGGCCATTAATTTAATCATATGGGAATGGTTATATATCGGTGTGTTGATGGAAAGCAAGTGAGATTGAGCGATATAATGCAAGCAGTTAAAAACAAAATCATGAATTCCTTTGAAGACATGTGTAACTGATAATGAAATTCTAATGTAAATTTAATCTTTGCAACATGTTATTCCTGCATGAAGCAGATATTATAGACTGAACGGGAATTGATGTAAAAAAGTTTCTGAATTGGAAATCCACCAAATAAAATAATCTCTATTGCTAAAAACACTGTCGTGGTAGTTGTTCACTCTTTTAGTAAAATAAATTTGTTTAGACACATGAGAAGATATTCCAGTGATCAGGATAGTTGTTTCATCAGAGATTTTACATTGAAACAGAGAGTCGGAACAAAGAATATGAAAATAGTCTTTTCTACTCTAGGCACGAGGCCCGAGAAAAAGCAGTGAATTTTTGTGCAGAAGAATATTCCAAGTAACCTGATGCCACAACCGATAATGTCCTGAGGCATTTCGAGAAAATACTGGATCAAAAATCCCATATGAGAAATGATGGTAGATTATTAGCAGATAAAGCACAGATGATGGAGAAATGTATAGGCAGCTCATTGAGAAGATCAAAACGTGTTCAGAAGAACAAATGACAATGAAATTGATGTGCTATTCTGGTGGGGATTTTCACTGTGTTCGTGCAAAATGAATAAATAAATAAATAAATGAAGCATGTGGCCAAATACTGCAGGTCAATAGCTTTTATGTATAACATATACGCAGTCTGCTTGAATGTTTTACTGCAGAACGAATAAAAATGGGGATACTGATAAGACGGTAGGAGCAAATTATCATCTACATCCTCATCAGCTTTCGAAAGCCTCCGCACGGAATGCCTTAATGTCCCGGAATCCTTAGCACGTAGAGCAAAATGCTTAGCAGTATTTCGTCCGATTTTACCTCCTGATTTCTAATACCGTCGAGGTGGACTTTGCCTTTCATCTTTCAGTGGTTCACAAAATAAACACCAGTTAAACGCTCGGTTCGATTTTACCGATTTTTCTACTCTCCTGCAATTGCTGGACTTATACCAAAATTTGAAATCAATATACCGACTCCCCATGTGACATGACAATTTTGCCATAAGTATTTACATTGTGATCTGCGACGCAAATATTTTACCAAAAATACATACATAAATATATATGCAATTATTTGTAATAGTATTGAATATTTTACAGAAGTCGTATGATAACAAATTTCCTTGGCTCTTATCGGTATATATAACCAGAAATAAACAAATCAATATTAATATTAACTAGTGATTCTACAATAAATTGTTACATGCAAGTGCACCGATTCTGAAAGAAGAACAAAAGGCAAAATAGAGGCATTTGAGCACTTACATAAGACATAACAGTGTAGATTAGAATTATCTGTATATTACAGTTAAAGTACTGTCACTGAGCGTGCGATCCTCTCTTACAAGAGATGATTATATACATAATATATTTATATCGTAGAGGGTGGCTAGCTGGCAGAATCATTAGCACGCTGGGCGAAATGCTTACCGGTATTTCGTCAGTCCTTGTGAACTGAGTTCAAATTCTGCCAAGTTCAACTTTCCCTTTCGTCTTTTTCCGAGTCGATAAATTAAGTACCAGTTGCGTAATGAGGTCGATCTAATCGGCAGGCCCTCTACCCCAAAATTTCGGGCCTTGTGCCTAGAAGAGAAAAATATATTGGATGGTAAAGTAAGTCCAGTTTTAACGTTGTTTGAGTAACACTGAAATTAGTTTTGAACTTGTATGCAGGTGTCCCTTTAATATACATTTAGCAAGATGCCTATATGAATACACGAAGTACAGAAACTGCATGTATGTTCTTTTCTACTCTAGGAACAAGACTCTGTTTATTGTGGAGGGGGCCAGTCGATTAGATCGAACCAATACGTAACTGATACTTATTTAATCGACCCCGAAAGGACGAAAGGCATAGTCGACCTTGGCGGAATTTGAACTTAGAACGCAAAGACAGATGAAATACAGCTACGTATTTCGCACGGCGTGCTAACGTTTCTGCCACCTTGAAACTGCATGTATATTGGCTAAAAGAGTTCTATGCTATATTGACTAAAGGGTCATTAATATACTTGCAACATAATATGCAAATTCACATTTTCTTCTTTCATGTACACAGTAATGAAACTTACAGAAATTTCAATAGAGTAAGAAATAAAAAAAACACTACATTATTATAGTGCATAACTTCCTTTAAGCAATCTTATTTTAAACTTCATCAACTACTTAAAATTATGCTAAAGAATATGTATCCCAGCAGGAAAACATATAAGATATATAGAGTAAATAACAATCAATCTTAAAACTAGTTAACTGCTCAGAAAAAATGTTAAGCAACCAAAATATTCAATGAAACTTAATTATTGAATTGCTTTAAAGTACCTGTCTTATCTGTGGATAATATTTTCAAAATATGTGTACGTTAAATTTCAAATCACTTTTAAACAGTTCATTCTACAACTTTTTCCATATTACATTTGCATGTTAAAGAAACATTTTCAATATCATTGCATTCATGCCTTTTAAAATCACAAAAGTAATGTTATATTTCATGTTCAGTTGCCAAAGGTTTGGTTCTTTTAAATCGAAATTGGTAAGTGTTTTATTCCTGATTTTAACGTGATTGATATCAGCTCTCTCCAGAGAGAGATTTTTAAAATGTTCTTGCTACTTTCAAGAATGAAAAAAACACAAGTGTTATAAGTCTTACTGATTATTCCATATTTTAACAAATCATCATTGCGTATATTTTATGACTGCAATGTTTGATGTTAAAATAAATTTTAGCTATTAAAATAGAAGCCATGTATGTGCAACCATTTTATGTATTTCCACTAGTATTAGAATAAAGAATGAAATCAGTTATTTCACTTAGGCAATAGAAAGTATATTTCAATGCCAAGTACATTTCCCTTGCGTAAGAAACGTTTTCGGATTACTGATGCTAACGTACAGAAAAGCAGATGAAAGGGAATATTTATGAAACTATGAAAATGAAGTCCAACTTCAGAAATTCTAGATTTACATCTGCCAAGCCAGACTGGAACCCTCATAGTTAGATATGCGTCATACGATAAGACAGTTTTGGTTGCAAAATATTATCAAAATTTTTAGAAAATATAGACATCAGAAAATGAACAAAACAAAATATATGTATTGGGTTGGTGCATAATTATTGCGGTTTTTTTCAATAAATTCAACAAAAGTTAATAAAAATATTTAACAAAAAACATCTCTAAATGGTGGTGTGACCGTCTACCAAGCAAATGGGAAGCGGTAATTGAAGTAGATGGTGAATATGCTCCGAAATAATCCTTTAAATATATTTTTGTTTCATGTTATTATTTTTGTCGAATACGTTTTGCCGAAAAAAAGCCGCAATAATTATGCACCATTATATTTTTATATCTTCAGTTAAGCCGAATTATATTTTTTTGGAGCGATAACCGCACATTCTACGGACTAAATTCTACCATTAATAGGAAATATCCTAAAGCAATTAATAGCTAAAATTCGATAAAATTGTAAGAAACGCCTGTATAAAAATTCAAGAATAATTAGAATCTATAGATCTATGTATTCCACATAACACTTATAAAGGTTAAAAATGTAATAAACTTTTGATTATCACAGAGAGAACGAAGGAAAATATTTGATATTTTCGGGTAATAAATCTATTTTTATTAGCATAAACTTTTAAAATAAAATTTTCGTATTCTTCGTTCGCTGTTAAATATTTTATTCCTTTTCAAATAGGTCACTGAATATATTTAGTACATTTGGAAATGCATACATTATGCATGAATGTATATCTATATTTCTGTAACTAAGTCTCCATTAAAAACAAAGTTTTAGAGTTTGATAAGTGTATGCCAGCTACTCTTAACACATAAATTATATTATGCTTGATCGGAAAATGTTAGGATAGGGAATTATTTTTGGATTAATTTTATTAATGACCTGGTAAGCTTTAGTGCACCGCAAAATCATATAGTGGAGTTACAAATTTTGTACTGATAGAGCTTATCAAAAATAAGACACTTCGAAAATGATTCCAGTCTATACAGTATATCTTTAATGATTGTAGGCCATTACATTTGCGAGTAAGGAGTGGCTAAGAAAAGTATTTCAGGTTTTGTCAGAGTTCCCCACTTCTTCTTTGTACGGTCACACTTGGAATACTGCTGCTCCCTGTAGTCTCCCCACACCAATAAACGTTACGAGAAATGAGTCATCCTAGAGTGCATTCACTAAGAAATTAAGAGCATGACCGATCTTCATTTCTGAGACCGGCTTAAAGCATTGGTTCCTTGTTTTCTCCAGTACCGCCATGGTTGCTACAAAATTTGCACAATTTGGAGAATATACCATATGCATTGACCAAACGTCCTTAATATTAGATTCAGAGTTCATCCATAGCTGGGGCCACCTGCCAAACACCCCCTACACAATTCATTAGTATCATAAAATGTAAATTAACTTCAGCATAATTTCTGTTTCCGAAGAGAAACTGCTTCTTCCTGTACAAACCCTGCTCTATTTGAAATTATTCCAAAACAAATCACAGAAGACAAAGCACTCATCACCTTCAAAACGAATCTGCACAAATTTCTTCCAGGGATACCAGATAACTCACACATACCTGGACACATCTCAGTCAACAACATCTCCCCCCTTGAATGGAACATTATACGACAAAATGTGACTTTAAAATGACTTAACAGATTCTACCAGTTGCTGTTATTAAGTCACATATAGTCTGGGGTAATCTTTGGCCAACAAAATCTAAGTTATCTAAGTTATATATTGAAATGATTGTCCTGTGAATATTTTAAGAAATAATTATTTATTACATGATTGATTGTTTCTTTTGAATTGTTAATATTTGAACGTCCAATTTCGTCGTGCTTATTGCCATATATAAGATATACTTTTGATTTATTGCAGTATTATTATTCTAATCAGAATCTAGTTAACAGAAAAAATATTACGATAGAACTGTTTTTGAAATGCAGTATCCAGAATAGATATCTATAATTGTATAAACTGATATCGCAGTTATTCATCATTTGTTTAAAATCTTATCTCAATCTGTAGATACAGTTATACTTTAAGTTCAGATAGGGCACGAGAGTTCATCTGCTTGTGCTAATCTCCTTAGAATGCATTATGCATGAGAATTTAAATGGATAATGTTGTGTCGCCATAATAGCATCATAATTCTTTTTGAAGTTATTCTTCAAAAAGCACTTGCTAAACCTCTTCGCTTTTATAATTTCACCTTTTTAATGCAGAAGATAATAGTTTTACATCTTGACGTATGGGTATCATGCCTGATTCTCACACGCCATCTGCTCTTAGCATTTATTGGCCCAAGCACAGATATTTCAAACTGTAGTCGACTGAAAAGTAAATTAATGACTATAGACTCAATACTGAGAAGATTTCTCTCTTAATGTGATTTATATTTCTGAGTTTGAACATTTGATATCATAGACAAACATAATGTTTGAATATCAAACGTTTTAGACTCTTCGTTTTTCATGATATTGATAAGATTTATCAATTTCACGTATGTTACGCAAGTAAGCACTTGCCAATATCGATATGTCAAAATCATGTTAACAAAATTGTATAATGTACAAACAAGAAATAAGATTTTGTGCAGTAGATTGTGTTATATACTCTTTATTTGATCAGCGATCAGTGGTTATAAGTATCGTCGAACAGTAAATGCTTTCTAGTCATAAATATCGTTAACTCAAATTTTGTTATAGAAAGTACGACCACTATTGCATTATCCAATATATTTCAATTTGTTAAGCAGTATGATATGAACTAACCGGGTGCCATCTGTTTTTACTAAAAGAATGATTCTACATCCTAAGCAACGGTACAAAGTTGAAAGATTCCACCTCTTCTGTAGATATATACCCGAGTTCATTCCCTAAATAATAATAATATAGAATATTCAGCTCTTATATAAAAAGAAAACATTGTAGGTAGCCTCATTTGTATTGTTGTGCTTTAGATAGATCAGCATTAATTAAACCATATATATTTTGTGATCAACAGAATAGAAATTAGAAGTGCCAAAATAAAACATAAGTCGATCACGGCGGATTTGAACTCAGAACGTAAGAGCCCTTAAAGCATTCTGTTCGCCTGTTGCTAAAAGTTCTGCCATCTCGTCGCCTTTTCGAGTAATATTGAAATTGCGCTGGCATGTTGTTATTTCTGGTGTCTAATTTTTTCATACCTGCTGTCGTTGCTTTTGTATTTATAATATCTGATGATTCTGTTCGTGTTGCCGCTGCAGTTTCCACACCTATTATTGTATATGTGATGGTGTTTGACGTTCCTATTGTTGCGGTTGCTAATCTTGTTCTTGATAAGTTTTTTTTGTCTCCACACCTTTTCTTCTATTGTGTGTAGCTTCAGAATGTGAATAATTATAAACTTCAGCTTATATCTGCAGGATTCTCTTGCTTCAGATCTCTTCAGCTCTTAAACATTCTGTGATTTCTCCTTGCTGTTGTCTTCTGAAGATTTGGCATGCTATTTATTTTCTGTGTGCATGAAATTAATAATTTACCTATTAATATATTTCACTGAAACCAGCATTGGATCTATCACTAATTTCATTTCCGGTGATAGTATCATATATTATCACTCAGTGTTACACCTACCGATTCTTGTTTAACATCAAGGGAATCTTGAATATAGGAACTTGCTGCCTTGACAAGTGAATGCAAATTATTGTCATTACGGCGGTGTTGTTCCTGATGACATGCTGAAGCTTTATCGGTGTAGTTATTGGCATTATTCACCGTGTTGTTGCTTCGGAGCGGGGGGGGGGGGGGCGTAAGTCGATTACATCGATCCTAATGTTTGAATGGTACTTATTTTATAGAAGCCGCAATTATAAAAAGCAAAGTCGACCTCAAAGCGTAAAATGGGATGAAATTCCGCTGAGCTTTTCCTTCTGCATGCTCACGATTCAGCCAGCTCGCCGCCTTCCAGTAAGAAATACTGAAACTTGAGCAGAACCTCTTCTCTCACTGTTACTATCACAGCGGATGATTTTATGATTATATTTAAATGGAATGTGATGTGGGCAATGGTAGGGACTTTATTATCTCACACCTCTTGAAAATTAACTTCTGGCAAAAGATTTGGATATTAAACTGCTACTAATACAAGAATGGGGTATTAAGTAACGTGACTTTGAGTTCTAAATAAATAGTTTTCCCAATTTTACTAGTAATACAAACGATATTGTCAACTTTAATTTCTGCAACCTCTGTTTTCGTAAAAGCCTTCCTCACGCTCTATCACAAGCTATCAATTACAGCCTCATTCTCACGACATTATTCTCGAAAAATAAACTGAAATATAAATTTGAATAGGATCACCCAATAATTCACACGTTATATATAGCTATGCGTTCTTTTGTTTTTTTGGCTATCGAAGGGTATTAGAATAAAAGCAGGAAAGTACAAGTGACACCGCAGAAAGACAATAAAATTCTTGGAAGATTGATTGACATGAAAACCAAACAAGAAAAAAATTAATTAAGCATTTATGCATGAAACCATCCAATTCCAAGTCTAAATGTTGTCACCAATTCATGTGCTGCTTATATCTACATATTCACATATCAAACAACAATAGCAAAACAGTTACATATACATAATAATTTCTTTTCTCCTTGTCTTCAAAAATTTTGCCTTAAATCTCTACACTATTACAAGTTGGTTTGCAATAAACAGTGCTGATAGTTATGGCTTCAGAACTCCAGCAAGAACGTCAATGCTTTCTTGACTGCATTGATGTCTAACTGGTTTGCTTTGTGAATACATAACCATTGTCATAAAAAATAAACGAATTTCGAATAATGGTTGTTTACTTCAGAAGTGTTGCAGTGACGTAGAGCAACATAGATTTCCGATAAAATATAAGTTCTACGTATGTTATGAGAGAATTAAGTGTATCTGTAATGACGAATGAAAACACATTTTGGTTATAGGTGAATAGAGATAGACTGAAATAGAAATATATGAATACAAATATCAGAAACACAAAGAGAATGACAGCACAATATATGTGGCTCTATATTTATATGGAAATTGCAAAGTAAGATAAGCATCGAACAAGGAGAAGAGAAACTAAGAAGCAGAGAGATAAGAACAGGTGAAAATAGCCGTAAGCTGCACGAGACTGAAACGCAAACGGCATGAATGAATCTCAGTCAAATCTATCTCAAATTAAATTATAGAAACGTGGATTATATTGGATTTTAATATTATATACTTTGAGATAAATGAAGAAACAAACAATGATAACCAAGGTTGTAAAACGCCTGATAATGTAGGGCATAAGGATATGTATTTCCTTAAATATATGTGATGGACACACACAGAGAGAAAGAAAAGAAGTGATAGGGAAGGACACAGGAAACCTTACAAGCAGTAATATCTGCATTGGCAGGAATGAAATTCTAAGAAGTTTATATTCTTAGAGACTAAAAACACCCGCAAAGGGAACGCTTTAAAGAGCAAATTTGCAATTGAAAATTAAATTAGACCAAACGATAATTGAATATTTGAATAGTAGATCAAAATATAAGTGCAGTACAGAAGACACATAATATATACAGAGAAAAACGATAGACAAACAAATATATTTATTTGGTATATAGCTTAAGGGAATATATACAAAGTCACTATGAAACGAAATAATATATCCAGTAACGGATGCGTAGGTAAATATGAAGATTGAATTAATAAAAAAAACATACTCTTAAATACATTTGCCTGTACGTGATTGTGTGTCTGCGTACATAAAGAGTTTAAAAAGTATATGTGGATGAGTATACGTCCATAAACAGTTTGTTATATGGTAGGTTTCAAACTGAAAATTAAAATCCAAACATGAGACGCGATCTATTGATTTTAAAGTAAACACGTACATCCACACACAAACAGAACATACATATAAATAAATATTTACAAAGATATAATAAATATATTATTATTATTTTTATTATTATTATTATCATTATTATTATTATTATCATTATTATTATTATCATTATTATTATTATTATTATTATTATTATTATTATTATTATTATTATTATTATTATTATTATTATTATTATTATTATCATTATTATTATTATTATTATTATTAAGATTGCGTGAGAGAGCAGCGCATACCATCAGTGAGTCACTGGGGTACAAATATACGAAGCCTAATATGCCCATCATGACTACCCGTCTCATAAGGGTACACCAGGGCACATGCATCACAGCCATATGTGCGTGACATGGCGATCTTATATCAAGATAAATAGTGCACAACCTTGTCGGGGAGGCACAGTTAGAATTTTCATCACGTCGAGTAGCCCATCCCACACAAGAAGTCTATGAAAAAGGTTTCTGTTATAGATGAAGGGCAAAACACCCAGGTTTCCAGAGGTGAAATTTCAAACCCCAAAGAATTCCTCTCAATACATGACTGTGATGCTTCCCCACTACTAATATCTATCTATCTATCTATCTATCTATCTATCTATCTATCTATCCATATATCTATCTATCTATCTATCTATCTATCTATCTATCTATCTATCTATCTATCTATCTATCTATCTATATATATATACAATTTACACATACGAACATATATACCAGTATCCATAAGTATAGATATATACATATGATTACATATATATCTACACACACACACACACACACACACACACATACACGCACACACACACACACACACAAACACACACATATATAGACAGATATATCTTCATAAAGAAGGCGAGTGAGAACGTAGTTGCATTTTTCAAATGTGATAACAAAAAATTGTGTAAGAAATAAGAAATTCATTTGTGCTTATTTGTTTGGCTTTAGCAATATCAGAACAAATGTGTAACTGTCTGCGTATTTAAGAAATTGACTTGAAACACGCCACAATATGTTAAAGTATTTCTGTTGTCACAACGCTATATCCGATCTCATAGAAAACTAGAGTCTTTATGAAGGATGGTTTTGTTTAATATTTTCCCTTCAAAAACAGAGTCAAGTGAAATAAATTGCTCTTTCACCGTATGCATTTGAATAGAAAGAGCTGTAGCAGATGTTGGGGTGACACGAATATCGACTTCAAAAACATTCTGGTTCTTTTTATTTTTAAATATGCAGTAACTAATTTAACCCGCTAAAAGTTCTCTGAGACCTCTTACTGTTTTAGCCTATACATTTGCGTAAAAGGTAATTCTAGACATTTTTCATATGTGAGATTTTTGTGTCTTTCTTTGCAAGCGTCTATGATATTGTGTTTTGAGGATATGTCTATAAATACCGTGTATATGTTATACACATATACACACTATGTCACGCACCGAAAAGTTATATACACGTCTACCTCTATGCGCCTAAATATGTGACTACATATCCACACATAAAAATGTATGAATGTAAATCCGCGTAAATATGCTTATATATATATATATATATATATATATATATATATATATATATATATATATACAGACATGCATACATACATCTATATCTCTCTATATATATGTTTATCTATCTATCTATATATAAGTGTAAAGATATATAAGTATTTATATATACACATACATACTATATATATATATATATATATATATATATATACATATATAAAATTAGGGATAAAAATCCAAATTTACAGGTAAAAACTCATTAAATTCAACTAAAATACTAATTAAAATAATTAAAATTATTATTTTTATATGTGACTGTGGATTTTCATGGATGAGTTCATGAATTTTGGGTCTTTTCTCTAAATTACATATATATATATATATATATATATATGTGTGTGTGTGTGTGTGAGTTCATTCATATATATATGTGCGTATGCATGTACATTCATGCATGTATGGTATATGCTCATGCCCAGTTACGCATGTGTCTGCCTGTATGCACATTTGCGTATGAAAGGGTCTTTGCACGCTTCTTTGATGCATAACTTCGTCTCATAATGCGTAAGCACACACCCTATTTTATATACTATATTATTCCTCATATATAATATACGAACATTCAAAGACTACAAATATCTTCATACAAATTACTGCAACGACATATATATCACCAATTTCCCGTAGGTGTTTCTAAAAATGAATATCACTCTATTTAGTTTCTTCTGCCTTAATCATAGGTGGCTCAGTCTAACAAAAATAGAATCCACTGAAATACGGTTCTAGTATTGGCAGCTAATCTTTCCTGTTGCCATCTGATTTAGACTTAACTTATGTTAGTGTTTATTGGAGATTTATATACTGAATAATACTCACCTACATGCAAATAAGCCAGGTAAAAACACACACACACACAATTGCAGTTGTCGTAAGATGCCATGTATTGTGGTTCTTCCCCTGTATGATTATGAAGCGTGGAGGCGCAATGGCCCAGTGATTAGAGCAGCGGACTCGCGGTCAAAGGATCGCGGTTTCGATTCCCAGACCGGTCGTTGTAAGTGTTTATTGAGCGAAAACACCACGAGGCTCCGGCAGTGGATGGTGGCGAACCCTGCTTTATTTTTCCACCACAACTTTCTCTCACTCTTTCTACCTTTCTCTGTTGTGCCTGTAATTCAAAGGGCCAGCCTTCTTACACTGTGTCACGCTGAATATCCCCGAGAACTACGTTAAAGGTACACGTGTCTGTGGAGTACTCAGCCATTTGCACGTTAATTTTACGAGCACGCTGTTCCGTTGATCGGATCAACTAGAACCCTCGACGTCGTAAGCGACGGAGTGCCAACAACAACAACAACCACAACTGCTACTGATGGTGGTAGCCGGAGCTGTAGTAGTAGTAGTAGTAGTAGTAGAATTAGTAGGGTAAGAAATCAGCGGAGGATGAGACGTAGTAGAAATTGTAGTAGAAGTAGTAACAGCACTCTATTAGAGCTTCCATGTATATAAAATATTATTTTCATTGTTTCGCAAGAGTATCTACTGTAGTAAATATTGTTATTCTTCAGTATTGTATTCCAAATATTAACGTTACTTCTGTAACTGCTGTATTTTTATAACTTTCATATATTTCCCTGTTAACAACATTTCTAAATAATGCATGACACGGACAAATATTAAGATACGAATTCAACATCGTCAATTAATCTGCCGTTTGCTGCTGTGTGACTTAAGATTATATAAAGTAGTTGGTTATTTGACAAATATTTACTTAATAGCTCTTTCTTTGCAGAATAGGTGAAATCTGTAAATCTATGTATGTTTGTATAGATCATTGTTTTGATAACTTGTATTACTCAAACCTATTTAGGATAGCATCTGACAATTTTTCCATACACATATGAACAAATACTGTCAGTTTTCATTTCCAATTGTTAGCATATCGTGAAGCGGATACAGCCGGTTCATTTCAATCTCTGTGTATATTCAGACATCTCAAGTAGCGGGCAACCAGTTATCATGTGATCAACTGTCATGATGAATTAATTCTCAAGTCTGTAGTTGATGCTAGCATAGTTTCCAACCATTTTATTTCTGTAAATGTTTCCGCCCACGCATATATTCGGGGTACTATAATCAGATATTTTATGTCGAATTTCACCATAACCACTTTAAGCAATTGTCTTTCAGCCTCACTTCACATCTGTCGAATCTTGCGAGATATTTGTACCGCTGTTTTTTTTTTGGTTCTTTCCATTTTCATTATCTTGAGACCAACTTAAAAATCTGTTTTCGTTTTATATTTTGGTAGGGTTTTTTTTGTTTTCTTTTTCAAAAAATGTATTATTTGTTTTTACACTTATGCCACTTATAATTCAATAGACTGTGTTTGCAGTGTGTACTCAAACTTTTCTACACGCACGCGCACACAAACACACACATAAATACACAGACACACACACAGACACACACACAAACACAGACACACAGACACACACAGACACACACACACACTCACACATTTGGAAAAGAAGTTATTTTTTTGTTGCCTCGTATTTATCATCTTTAATTTGTTTGGTTTTGTCTCTAATTTTAATCCTAATGTTATTTTGTAGCTGTTTCCTACATTTATCAGGCCCACACTTTCTATAAGGTGTACCTATATTTTATCGGTAGCAGGTTTGCAGAGTTAGTCTGTATAGCTGTGAAGAGATTACTGATTATTTCACACCAAACTCATCAGTCCCCTTAATTTCCACAATATTGAACTAAATATGTTATTCGTAACAAGGATGGCTAGCATATATTGATATTGAATTTACACTTTAGTAACATACAGAATAATCTGTAGCATCTTTATCTTATGGTCTCCTTTCTTTCTTTGCGTTGTGTATTATATTTTACAGTTGGTATTTGTGTGGATGGTTCTGATTTCCTTGATTTCAGTGACTATAACTAATTCAATATTCACAATCTTAGTTAATTTATCTCCTTTTATACTAATGTATGTGGATTTTTCTAATTCTGTAATCGTTTAATTGTCTTCCCTGAATTTATGCACAGTTCTGAGGGAATTTGCTTTGCAAAGCGGCAGACCAGAAACACACTTTGAAAAAGGCAGGGCATGTCATTGATAAGATCGGGAATAGTGACACAAAGAATATTACTAAAAACCTGATAAACTTGATTGGCTGATAAACAATTTTCTCTATTGGAAACGTTTAGAAAAAACACACGCGATGGTTTTATTTCATCCTATTTAACAATATTTTCTCCTATTACATTTTATGTTTACTGTAATTTATTTATACCGAACCTGCTTTTGGAATTAGATACGCACGATGTTTTAGCGAGAAAGTTTCAATTATATCAATTAACTTTCATTAATTACTTGAGGACATAGTAAATTATTTTTGTTTTTATCTATCTTCTCTAAGCATTTGGCATAGGTGTAACTACTCATTATGTATGTAATTTGCTTTACGGCACCCTTTCATTTCATTTGGTCTTAAATAGGCTTTCTAGATGACGAACCACCAGCCAGCTCTAATTTGTGATGCTTAAACTTTGTACGGGAGCAGCAGATATATTAAATGAACTATTCTGCAGGGCACTGGTATTTTTTTTCTGAATTAGTATTGTTTTCTTCGCTTGCTGGATATTAACTATTGTTTCTTGTCTACTGATTGCTTGCTGACTGCTATGGCCATAATATCTATGCGTATTAGAAAGATCTAATACGAAATTTGAGAAGGCCTGAACGTCAGCAAATTTTCAATTGCTTGAGGTTCTTCAAGCAATAATACAATATGCACTTATAACTAGCACTTTAAGTTCTTCAGGTATTAGATACAAGTTGAGGGCTAACACATTTATTTCCACTCTACTCCTGTGAATGAGTAGACCTTTTATTATGCTGACCGGTTTTACACCGTATATCCATTGAATATACTTGAAATCTTATTGCGGTTTTTTTTTTTCATTTTTATGAAAGCTGTGAACTGGCAGAATAGCTATCTCAACAATCAGAATTCTTGGCGGCATTCTGTCCGTCTTTATGTTCTGAGTTACACTTCTTCAAAAGTCGAATTTTCCGTTCATTATTTCGCGATTAATAAAGAAATTATCAGTTGAGCACTGTGTGAGATGATACAAATTTACCCACTTACCTCAGAAATATCTGGCCTCGAAACAAAATTTGAAACCTAATGCGGTAAGCTGGATAAAGTGTTACGGCGCTGAAGAAAGCTTAGTAACATTTTTCTCACGTTTGCCATCTGAGTTCAAATACTGTCGGAGACAAATTAGCCGTTTACCATTTCTAGGTCGATGAAATTAGTACAATTTGAGCACTGGGGGCGCGTGTATCCATTATCGCTGCTCCGAAAAGGCTGGCCTTATACTAAAATCCAAATCCAATAATCTATGTGTTCGCAGAATCTTTAGGATGCCGTAGAAAATGCTTAGCGCCATTTTCTCTGCATTCAAGTTCTGATTTCAAATTCCTCCGATGTCGACATTGCCTTTCATCATTCGGGGTCGGTAAAATAAGTAGCGGTTGAGCAGTGGGGTCGATGTCATCGACTTACGTGAAATGGCTGGCCTGGTGCAGGAATGTCAAACGAATATTTTATGTACCTGTATTTCCCTTTCAATAACATATAGTTTCGGTTATGTCTTGTTTAAACTTGTTTTTTCTTGGTAGAGGAGCAATTACTTTTTATAGGTAACATTCTTTTTTCTGCAAACCTATATATATATATATATATATATATATATATAAGCAATGATTTCTTCCAAAGATATGAATCAAATTTTAAACAAGAATTCAGCACAGATAATCCCTTCCTAAAGAAAAGAACTATAAATAATAAACAAAAAATTGAACAACGCACAAACCACCACCAATTTCAACCACTTAACCAACAACAACCCTCCTCATTACCCTCCATACACCATAAATAGAAATCATTTACAACCACCACTTTTGAACCACCCAAAACTAAACAGGGAACAAGCTTACAGACAACGCATTTATGAAATAGATTGCACCAAATATAAAGATCACCCTTACACCAGGAACAGAACACACCAACAACGTCCCAACACCAGGCATAACCACCCCATAACAACCCAAAACAACACTAGGATAAGAAACACACCACATGCTAGTCACTACTACCCTATGACCCAAAATTACTGGCCCCCACCGAACTCAAGAACAACACAAAATAACATCAGATCAAGAAACATCCCACATACTAGAGTTACACACATCACTAACCAAAACACCCATAGACACCCACACACATATAACAATCTAAGGCAACAATACTACCATTCCCCCGAACCAATCCCATATAACCTAACAGACAGCTCATGCAAACAAAATTATAAACAACATTTTTAGCCCCAGGCCAGAGACACCAGGACACAGGCTGGAATCTAGTAATCAGAAAAAACCGAAGATAATCAATCTCTCAACCAAACCTCTCTGAAGCATAAAAATAGACGTCCTCTCAAAAGGGCTAAAATTCACCCCAACTCCACGCAGAGGCAACCAAAATGACGTGAAGGACAGTATAACAGAATTCTGTAGAAAATTAAGACTCACAGAAGCATTTTCCAATCACAACACTGAAGATGACTCACTAGTCAAAAACAAAAGCGAGCACATCCCACACAAAGGTAAAAATAAAAATTTAGATGAATTCTGCAACCACATCGAGAACTTCCCTTACCACACCATGCATAAACAGAGAGTAAACTCAAACTTTAACACTACACAATGGAAGGAACTAATAGAACTCCAAAATGATGAAGATATTACGATTAAGGAAGCAGATAAAGGAAGGGTAGTAGTAATAATGGACACATTATACTATAAAAACCTAATAATCTCCATGCTGGATGACAACCAACACTATGAAAAAGTCACAAACTACACCCCACAAAAAATAATGAAAACCCTGTCCTCACTAATTAAAGCACATGGAAATGAACTGACAACCAAGGAGATTGATTTTCTAACAAACTTCAAATGCAAGCCCAGCCTTTTCTATGGTCTGCTAAAAATACACAAAAGCCAGATCATAAATGAAACCATCAAAAAATCACCAAAGACATACATACATACACCAAACCCGGGGGATCTAAAACTGCGACCCATCATAGCTGGCCCAGCCTGTGAAACACACAGACTAAGTCTATTTATGGACATCCTCCTAAAACCCTTCCTTAAACACATAAATAGCTATATCAGAGATGACTTGGATATGCTAAATCACCTCCCAAAGGAAGTAAAGGAAGAAACAATCATGGTCTCATTTGACGTGATTAATTTATACACCAGTATACCTCATAATTATGGACTTGAGGCAATTCAATTCTGGCTGGATCAATTCCCGAAAGAAATCCCAAACAGGATCAGTAAAAAATTCATTACTAAATCGGTTGTATTCATCTTACGAAACAACCACTTCATGTTTGACAATACTTTCTACCGACAAAAATTCGAAATTGCTATGGGCACTGGGGCAGCTCCAGTCATTGCGAACCTAACAATGGGTTACTTGGAAATAATAATATACCAGGAATCTTTATCCAACTTTGGAAACACCCTTTCCCAATACATAAAAGAAAATTGGAAAAGGTTCCTGGACGACTGTTTCATACTCTGGAATGAAAACACAGATGAACTCTTGAAATTCAAAAGTCTATTGAACAGTGTCAACCCAAACATACAGTTCACAATGGAGTACAACCAAAAGGAGCTCCCATTCTTGGATATACTAATTAAAAAACTAAACCTAAAAATAGAAACGGACATATTTTACAAAACCACAGACGCCAAACAATATCTACTATTTGATTCATGCCACCCAAGACACACCAAGACAAACATCCCCTTCAACCTTGCAAGAAGAATATGCACAATAGTGTCAGAAGAAAATACTAGAGACTACAGACTACAAGAACTCAAAAACACATTAATTGACAGACACTACCCAGTTCAACTCATAGAGGAAGGAATCAGACGTGCATCACAAATTAACATAGAAAACTTAAGAAAAGTTAAACACAGCAACACACATTCCCCGAAAATACTACCGTACATATCCACATAAAACCCCAGAAACAAAGAAGCCTGCACCATCATCACCCAAAACATACCAATGCTACATAAGGACCCCAAATTGAAGGAAATTTTACACACACACAAAATCATCAAAAGCCACAAACAACCAAAATCACTGAAAAAGATCCTCACAAAGGCAAAATTACTTTCCGAAACAACAGATGCGAAAGTAAACAAATGTGGTCGACCAAATTGTGCAACATGCCCAAACATTCTAGAAGGTTCAGAATTCCTCTTCAAAGAGGGACACAAATTCAAAGTTAAATCTAACTTTACTTGTGCCTCAGAAAATCTTATTTATGTAATAAGATGTTCGGGCTGCCACGAGAACTACATAGGGTCTAAAGGATTATCGCTCAGACGTAGATGCACTCTGCACCGCCAGCAGATTGCACACCCAGAATACCGAATGATACCTTTTAGTGATCATATTGAAAAATGCGCAAAACAAATGCTACCACACTTTATAATCTTTCCTTTTTATCAATGTGCCATTAAAACAC
Source organism: Octopus bimaculoides (assembly GCF_046866305.1). Lineage (NCBI taxonomy): Eukaryota > Metazoa > Mollusca > Cephalopoda > Octopoda > Octopodidae > Octopus > Octopus bimaculoides. The sequence continues at coordinate 33,272,965 of NC_142932.1, forward strand.
CAACACAGATTAGATTAAATAAGGAAACCATTTTCATTCAAAAATACAAACCCAAACTTAACCATTGCTAACACATTTAAATAAGGAAATTCATCACCCCACTGAGAAAAAAAGGGGGAAAATATAGAACAAAACCACGGTAAATTAATCAAATTCTACCACATCCTAGATTTCGATTATCTCCTCTATACCGGAAGAAATCCCTAATTACCTCCCCCTATCTAGAACTCTTCTTTCTCAGACTGGAACGAACACGACACAATGAAGTAGAGAAATTTGAAAAGACAACACGAAACCGGTTATTTCTCAAAATACAATGTTTATATACCAAAAAGATTTTATAACATTTTTATAACATTTTTCTAACATTTTTCTGACATAATTTAAATATATACTTTAACCATGTAGCACAAGCCTTCTGTAGTTTTTTCACTCTTATTATCTTTTATATATATATATATATATATATATATATATATATATGGGAGAATATACAAATAATAACAACAGACGAGGACAGGTGGTGTAAATAACAAAAGGATATATTAGTATGACGCTCGGGAATACGGAAAGTCTTTGACGTTTCGAGCTACGCTCTTCAACAGAAAGAATACGGAGACAAGGAGAAAAACACGGAGAAAAAAAAATATATATGTGTATATATATATATATATATATATATATATATATATATATATATATATATATATATATATATATATATATATATGTATATATATATATATATATATATATATATATATATATATATATATGTATATATATATAAGCCAGCTGGAGGAGATGTCCTCCTGGGGCTAAAAGCAACAGTAACATCCACCCCTAGGGGTCAGCCACACTTAAGTGGCAATATACTACACTTTATCGTGCAGTTACTGTTAATACTTCATTTAGAGAATTAACATTGCTTGTTTTCACCTTTTCAATATCAGTGAAGAATGTCACTGGAAAAGAAGATATAAGGTTTTGCCAGATTTGTTTCTCTCACCAAGGTCATCAGCTGTCGAACGCCGACGAAGGGAAATAACCCTGAAATCCGGATACGTTCGTGCTGCTGGTCGCGGTGAGAGGGATAACTCCCTTGGCAGACAGGACACAGTCGTGTGTCGATAAGCCAGCTGGAGGAGATGTCCTCCTGGGGCTAAAAGCAACAGTAACATCCACCCCTAGGGGTCAGCCACACTTAAGTGGCAATATACTACACTTTATCGTGCAGTTACTGTTAATACTTCATTTAGAGAATTAACATTGCTTGTTTTCACCTTTTCAATATCAGTGAAGAATGTCACTGGAAAAGAAGATATAAGGTTTTGCCAGATTTGTCTCTCTCACCAAGGTCATCAGCTGTCGAACGCCGACGAAGGGAAATAACCCTGAAATCCGGATACGTTCGTGCTGCTGGTCGCCGTGAGAGGGATAACTCCCTTGGCAAACAGGACACAGTCGTGTGTCGATAAGCCAGCTGGAGGAGATGTCCTCCTGGGGCTAAAAGCAACAGTAACATCCACCCCTAGGGGTCAGCCACACTTAAGTGGCAATATACTACACTTTATATATATATATATATATATATATATATATATATATATAGATATGCAGGGCAGGGAATCGTCAATTAGTAATAAAAATAATAATTAACAGTTTTGCCGGGTAGCTCAGTATGAAAAAACCTTTTCGGTAAAAAAACATGTCAATCCCTATATATTTATGATTATATATATATATATATATATATATATATATATATATATACATATATCAACTCTGATATCTGCTTTTCTGTCTAGTTTAGCGCTTTGTATTTTCTCTGTATTTTATAATGGAACATTCCATGTGATTTAACATTATTAAAATCAAACACTACTATCTTTCGTATTATCGATGTTGCTGAATAAATCAGCTGATTCCGTCACTAGATATCGGGTAGTTTATTACTGCAAATAGAATTCCATCCAAATGCCCATTGCATCTATTTTATGCTTTCTTAGAGTTGCACAATCGTCACCATTTTGTATATAGTTTGTCTATTTTTCTCTATTGCGTACGTGAGCTACACTCAAATGTTAAATATTTCCTGATGTGTTACTTGTTTATATTTTCCGTTATTAGGTACACAGTAGCTTGTATCCATTTTGTGGTTGCATATTTATTTCGGATATTTACAAACCTTATCAATTTAGGTTATATTATCTTTTTCATTTTATATACATCACATCCATTATTGGTTTTTCGTATCACATGCGTAAAATTGTGTAGTAGTTTCAGGTTTTTGCCTCATATATTGCTTAAGTAATCTTTTCCATTAAGTTACTTGCTTTCATTTCTAAGGCATTATACCAGGTGGACTCAAAAGTGATCTTTTGGATTTCCGCTGACGATTTTTGGCAACTTGTATTTCCATGTTATAACATTAAATAGTTGTCGAATTGTTCATGTTCTTATATAACATATAAACATTAATCATTGTTTTTCATCACTTTACATCTCAGATACCGTGCGTTGGCAAATTGCAATAAGTACTATTTTATGTTCCCTGTGGAAGGAAAAAAAAAACCATGAGTGCAAGAGCATTGATAAAAGTAATTACCCGCCAATGTGACCAAGTGCAAAGTTGAAGAAACTGAGGGGCTGGAAGTTTAGTCTCATCACGCTTAGAATGCAGACCTTGATTCCTCAGATTAAAAGATTTTCCGAGTCATTGCTCATTTCTTGTATGGATGAAAGTTGATCAATTTAAATGCATTGAAGAGTTGATCAATTTAGATGAAATTAGGTGAAATTGCAAAGCGGTTCTTGTTTCAAAGCCAGCCAAATATTGTGGGCGCAACTGGCAATAAAATATGATGCAGTTTATTTTGATGTAGAAATGATTTTTGTGCACAAACGTTTTAAACAAATTGTTAGAACTGTTAAATAAAGCTTGAAATATGATTTAGTGCTTTCTGTTGTTTGCTGCAAAACGATAGATGCCTTCATATTTTCTTGATTTCTGTTGAAAAATTTCTCAAGAACAAGAGCGACGACAAGAACAACAACAATAATAAAAGCTACAATATCACAACAAGTGGCAAGAGCACTAATCTTTGCTATTGGCAGAGAAGGGTCTAGTAAAATTCGCTGGGCATATGCCAATCTCAACTGGTAATAAGTTTTTAGATAACCGACCAGATATTACTGTCCTCTGAAAGGGAAAGTTAAACCCGGCTTCCTTTGAATTCTGTATATAAAGCTGGAAAAAGTGCTGCTAAACCGTTTGTCCGGCGTGAAAACTATTACGCCGTCTCACTGTCTTAAAAATAATAACGACAATTTCCTCTAGTAGAGGCAAAAGGCCTGAAATTTATGGAAAGGGGATGCATTGATTGCATGGACCCCAGTATTCAACGAGTAATTATATTGTCGACCCTGAATTGATGAACCGTGAAGTCGAATTTGAACTAAGAACGAAAATGCGGACGAAATGCCGCAAAACATTTTGGCCGGCATGCTAACGGTTCTGGCACCTCACTGCCTTTATAATGATAATAATAATAATAATAATAATAATAATAATAATAATAATAATAATAATAATAATAATAATAATAATAATAATAATAATAATAACAAAAACAAACTGTTTCTAATCGATATATCGATTAATAATATAAGAATAATAATCCAGTTTTCTTCGGTGGTCCACTTCCTCTTCCATACTCTATTACCTGCTGATGCTCTATTACAAAAACAGCTGCTGTGGGGTCAGTCTGCATCTTTACTGAACCACTGCCGAGTTAGAGGCCTTCCCATAAAGGTCCAGTTTCATTTTTGCTATTAAAACCAGTGTTTTCGAAGAAGCTCCTGTCTCCCATAAACTGTTGTAAGGCAACATTAGCCACCAGCATCATCACCACTATTATTTTTCGACATGTAAAATTTGGAAGCAACTTTCTATTGCATCATTTATTCTTGTCTGTTTTTGAAGGTCTCTTGCATATTGGTATGCGTAATAGAAATGTGCGTAAATCATAAATCAACTATTTTATAGTATTTATGGTTATCTGTCCACTGTTCTTTCTATTTTAGTTGGTTTTGCTATGGGTTCGTTTTTACAGCGATTACTTTCTAAATGAACAACGCCCGTGGACATTTTGATATTTCATTCGTACTTATTATTATTACTGTTGTATTAGAGATGCAGTGCTACTTAGAAAGTTTGCTTAAATAACTGAGCAGAGATTAGTTGATGAAGCCAATGCTATTAGGAGAAACAAGTGGATGACAACATTGGAAGTAGAGGATATCACAAGAGAACTGGAAAAGAAATACCAGGCAGCAGCAAAAAACAACAATAACATAAGAGATACAGCTCAAACCAATCAAGAACCTAAAGGAAAAATATAATAATAGCGCTACCAGTAAGGAAGTGACAACTAGCACCAACGATTTAGGTTATTTAAGTTTTGAGGATCAGGAGATTTAGATGAGATGCAGGAAGTAATGAGTAAAGAAGTGAGAAAAGAAAATTGGTAGAGTTGAAGGCATAAACAGAATGAAGCTGGTAGAAATGACTGGAAAAGTAGATAGTGTTATCAGTAGATGCTAAAAATATAGGAAACACTAACTTATTAATCTATACAGGAGGGGCAGTAGATATCGCATACGGAATGATTAATAAAGATCAAATGTGGAAAAGGCGATACAAAATAAAGTGAAGAGTTTAAGACAAGATGTGAGTAGAATAGAAACTTAGAAACTGATCAAGATAGGAAACACAAGATGCAAATCTTCCCTTGAGAAAATATATTTGGTCAAAGAGAAAGGATTTGGGACAACAATAGAAGAGTTGAAACAGCGTGTCAGAGCAGTAGGAGGCAAGCTCGCCAGATATCAGCAAAGAAGAGCAGTAACAATAAAATAGATTATTTGAGACAGACCAGAGTAGCTTTTATAACCAAATAAATAACGGTGAACGAAGAAATGAAGACGAGAAACCAAATGGAGGAAAGACTAGAATGTTCTGGAGTAATGTCTAGGATAAGCCAGTCAATCACAATAGAGATACAGTATGGTTAAAGTGAGGGAGAGAATAAATAGTGAGTGAGAAGCAGCCAGATATAAGACTAACTAGTGCATTAAGGAATAAAATATTAAGAAAATGCCGAATTGGGAGGGCCCAGGACCAGATTTATTTCAAAGGCAATGGCTAAAGATATTTAGTTTACATTGAAGGCTGAGGGAATAAATTCAGGTTCGCCTTAATAGAGAAATAGCATCACTTAGGATAACTAGAGGGAGAACAATACTCGTTATTGAATGATAAGTTAAAAGGGTGCTGAGCTAGCAACTGTAGAACAATCACTTGCTTATCATTTGTGTGGAAGCTGTTAAGCAGGGTTATCTATGTTCCATTTTGAGATCAATTTCTTAATTGTACTATCAAAGTTGTATTTTCTGAATTACAGGCAATGCCCTACACTTAGGTTCAAACACAAACATATTAAATTAGTACGACTATGATTTCATACTAATTTAATTTACTTATATGCACTGAAATATTTTGTAAGAACGTCACAATTTCTATTTAACTCTTGCCCAAGATTAAATTTTCTTTTAGAGAAGATTACTGCAAAGTAATGCAACATGGCTGATATCATGCACGTTGATTGCTTTATCAGTAGATTAACATCCACCTATACACACATGAACTCACATGTTTATAATTATAGATACACACACACACACATATGTATATATCTATATGTTTATATATATATATATAGATATATATATGTATATGTATGTGTGTTTATATATATATATATATATATATATATATATATATATAGAGAGAGAGAGAGAGAGAGAGAGAGAAAGAGTGTTTGAGACATACATATATATCAACACACAAAAGCACGTGTATAAGTAGGTATATGTATATGCATACACACACGCACAAAGGCACACATATCTGTACATACATATACATGCAGACATACATCTCTTCACATACTTACATGCATATATTCATACGTATTTTTGTGTATACGTGTTCCTCCATACATATATACGTGCTAGGGTGCCTATTTCTTTAGTGAAAAGAAACATGGCGAAATACTTTTCAAATAATATTATTACTACATCGCTTTCAACCACTATTTTTTCAAACACACATACACATACACATACATACATACACACAAACACACACGCCTATGCGCTTATACGTACACATATAGCCACAAACACACACACACGGCTATGCACTTACACGCACAAACATAAACACAAACACACATACACATCTGTTAATAATCGATACAGAAGACGAAGTGTAACTAGAATCTTTATTTGGCTCAACAATTCTTACAGGTTCCTATTACACTGCGCCCCCCCATATATATATATATAAAGAGAGAGAGAGAGAAAGAGAGAGAGAGAAAGAGAAAGAGAGAGAGAGAGAGAGAGAGAGAGAGAGAGAGAGAGAGAGAGAGAGAGAGAGAGAGAGAGAGAGAGAGAGAGAGAGAGAGAGTGTGTTTGTGTTCAGGTGTTCGGATTAATTGGAGAATTTTTAAAGCTAGCTTCTGCTATTTGTCAATAAAGAGACGGGCGTTTCGAACCTGTTCATGCCCTGCGTATGGTGAAATTATGAAAGGATATTTGAATAGAAGTTCGTTCTGGAAAGTCGAAGCGTCGAGGCTATCCTCTATCCCGATGAGTTTGTTAGAGTGTGTTTCATTGTGCAGCAAAAACTTCCCGGCAGTGTTTAACAGAAAGCGAGCTTTTCCGCAGCAACACAAGATCTCGTGCCCAGAATAAACTCCAGGAAATTGAGGGAATCGAACCGATACCACACATAGTATATCTCAACACTTGGACAATGAACTTGTGATATGTCAACTGAGCTGCGTTACAAAAGATGTTATGAACATAAAACATCCGACATGATGAGCTAAAAGGATTCATTATAGCGGATTTCTAAGATATGTTTGGAAATTTCAACAGTGTACATGTCTCATGAATTAGAGCGCGGTTGGGAAACTCTTGTAGGTTACACCTCTGTTTTTGTGCAAGAACTCGTATCAATAGTTTATTAATTTGCAAGATATAAGCCATTTATATGCATACAGAAAAACAAAACAATAAAAAAAACGAATGACAGTTTCGCCAGAAGTGGCAGTTTTGTCTCTAACATAATTCAAACATATATTGTGACTGATTTTGCCCTAAAAAGTCATAGGCTACAAACAGTCATTAACTAGATATTTAGATACATGATAACGCAGAATATGACAGTGACAATTATAACTTATAAAGATAATGAGAAAATCATTGCTCAAATTGTTGATAGTACAGTTTCGTGACGGTATGGTCAACTAAAAAAGTATACCGTCTGGTGCAAGATAAATATTACATGTTTGTATGTGCTACTGAAAGTTTCATATGTAGAGAAATACGTCACACATAATCACCAGGCTCAAACAACATACATAACGAACTAAAAATGATTGAGAGAAGAATCGTGGAAAGTTTAGAAAGAATCATATAGAAAATTTGAAAGGTGAAACGACGGAAAACGAAAGGAAAGAGTAAAGAGTGATTCGCCTTAGAGTTTAAATTATAAAGCTGGAAAGAGATCAAAAACGTTAATCAGATACAGGTGGGATTTTATATATTCACTTGTTGATAGGTGTCCAGACTCATAATTTAAGGTCTAAGGAAGATAAATCATTTACATTCTTTTTTTTTTACTTTTTACTTTTAACTTTATCATTTTCCGTTTTGTACACATCTATGTTTTCTATATGTCTCCTTGTCAACATTCTGCGTTTCTTTATCCATTGAATTTTTTTGTTTGTTATTATATGTCGATTGTGATTGATGAATATGTTTGAGATATTTCTGAGAAATATGAAACTATTAGTAGCACAGAACGTATGTAGAGCGTGCATACATATATGCATTTATTAATAAATAAATAAATAAATATATATATATATATATATATATATATATATATATATATATATATATATATATATATATATACATATATATATATATATATATATGTGTGTGTATATGTATACACACACACACCCACCCACACACACACACACATATATATATATATATACATATGTAGAGATATATATTTGCTGATATGCACATATTTAAATACATATATGTGAGTGCGTGTGAGCGGGGGTGTAACCACACATACGCACTAAAATACAGTAATAAGTTTTAGTGATAATTTTCTATTAAAAACAACTGGATAGGAAAGATTATACAGTTATCGATTAATACCAATAGTTACGCTTCGTCTTCAGTCTTTTAATTACAGATCTTACCAAAGGAATGCTCTAGGAACACTTTAGTTTTGTCTACATTCTCATATTCATTTTAAAATATATATATAACTGTGAGGTTGTGAGTTCGAATCCCGTACCGGGCTGCGTATTGCGTTCCTGAGCAAGACACTTTACTTCACGTTGTTCCAGTTCACTCAGCTGTAGAAATGAGTTGTGACGCAACTGGTGCCAAGCTGTATCGGCCCCTTTGCCTTTCCCTCGGATAACATCAGTGGTGTGGAGACGGGAGGCTGGTAATCAGCCTTGCCCAGACTTGTGCCTCGGTGGGTAACTTTCTAGGTGCAATCCCATTTTCATTCGTGACCGAAGGGTGTCTTCGATATATATATATATATATATATATATATATATATATATATATATATATATATATATATATATATACACATATATATAAGTCACCAAACACAAGGAAAGCTGCAGCATGCATATGTCTCTATACATTTATACACGGTGTGTTTAGCTGCTATTTCGGTGTGATAAAATCCGAGTAATCAACAATGGCATCTTACTTCTATGTGAATAGTTAGTTTTGATTAATTACTCGTCTGCTTCTAATTGTAATGACGATAAATTCAGCCATTTTCGTAACAGAACATTCATAAAATCTTCAAAGGGTCATTTAATAACGTAGTGTTGGAATTTGAATTAAAATTTGACATGTACTTTAATTTCCTGCCAGTTAAATAGAAGTTTAAACATGTATACATGTATACTGACTTCCTCTCCCCTCATACTCGTGCAGACAGACACACACACACACACATGAGCGTGTGTGTATGTGTTAGTGTATGCGTTTGCTTGTATATATATATATATATATATATATATATATATATATATATATATATATATATGTGTGTATATATATATATATATATATATATATATATATATATATATATATATATATATACATATATATATATATATATTATATGAATTATACGAATATGTATCTATATATGTATATGTATGTATTATAGATTAATATGTGTGTACACTCCATATTTCAGTGGCCCTATATACCGTACATATTTGTGTGGGCGTCTGTGTTTGTGTGGTTTTAGTCTAATGATTTATTTCTTAGTATTCCTAACTTTACTACACTGAATACGAAATATGCTATTTGGATGGCTCTCATAAAACTCTAAAATATGGGTCATGAAAATTTAGTTGTACAGATGTCTTTAGACTTACATTCCTTTCATAGAAATCTATTCCGTTGTCTGCTTGATGAGACAGCAAATTCTGAAATATGCAATTACCATAAAGTCTAGCCTATACCCTAAAGATATGTCTATGTCTGTAAATATTCCACCAGGAATAGTGAATAGACTTCATGGAGCACTAATATAAGTCTTATTCAAGATATTGCATTCTTTCATCAAATTTATGTTCTGTACTGTATTCACAGTGTGCTTCGGCAAAACGTGTTGTTCGATGTAAGAAAAAAAAGTGGGTTGCATCACACTATCGATGAATGACGCCTATTACAATTATTACTTCGCTTTAGTTAAAAGTTATGTAATAAATTATCTATGACGTCAGATACAAAGGCATGTATACAATATTCAAGCACTCAGTCTATATTTATGAATTTCACTGATATACAAATTACGTGGTGTGCCGCCACCTGTTTACCGGCAAAATTTCCTGCTGCATCTCAGAAAGTAACACTTAGTTCATATCTATGTATGTATGTATGTATGTATGTATGTGTGTGTGTGTATATATGTATACATGCATGTATGTATGTATGTATGTGTGCATATATATATGTATATATGTATGAGTATATGGTGCTTGTAAGTATGTGCGTATGCATATGTGTACATGCGCATACATGCGTATACGCCTATACGGATGTATGTATGTATATACATATGCATCGATGTACCTATTTATGTATATATGTTACTATTTAGGTATGAAAGTGTGTAGACGTGTCTGCGTCTGTGTATATGTGCATGTACATGTGAACGTATGTCTATGCACTAATATGTGTGTCGGTTCCAGTTATATATATTTATAAGTCCCTCTCACCACCGTCTAGAGGTGAATGGCTGCAGTGTCTTAGGTACATACATGCAAATATTAACATACTTATACATATGTACAAGTACATATAATCATATAAAAGCGTATACACACACACATATATAGGTATAATTTTAAAATATGCAGATACATACGCTTATTCATGTACACATATGTCACTATTTTCGTAGACAACGGTTAAAATTCAAAGACTTGTTTTCCTTATATTTAAATGGACATACAAATATATCTAAAATATATACATATATCTACACACATATTCAAACGTGCATGCATATACACACTCATACACACACATATTCACACACGTAGATACATACACCCGTACACACATACACACGCACGCTAAAATACACTTACATCTACACATACGTAGATCGATATTAATCTACGTACACTCATACGATTATATATAAATACATATATGCATTTGTGTATAATGCATCTCAGCATGTATGAATATTGCTATATCTTGAGTTTCTTGCCGTTCATGTATGTTTTATTTTTCTGCGATCTTGGATAGCAGGCGGTCAACTTGTTTCTTAAAACCATGAATTAATACCACACATTGAGCCCTCATATAATTTGGTAACTTGTTAAAACACGTGGGCCATTTAAACAATAGCTTTGTTGCAGTACATGATCCTTTCTCTAGTCAGAATCGGTCAGGCATTGGGAAGTGTTCGGTGACGCCCTTTTTCAGTGTGAATCCAAGAGAGGAATATGCTGATTAAAATCATAAATAATTAACACCTCTTCCTGTATTTCCTTTTACACAGTGTCAGGATTTTTAGCAGCTCCTTGTAATATATATATATATATATATATATATATATATATATATATATATATATATATATATATATATATATATATATATATATATATATATATATATATATATATATATATATATATAATTATAGTTGAGGGGTATCCCGTTAAGAACGTATTAGAGTCTAAAAGAGAGCTCCTTCACCTTTAGAATAACCAGATACTCTGCAGTATTATGGTATACTACCAATTCTAGGTTTAGGCATTCCTCGTGTGTGAAAAATTAAAATGAAAGAATAAATAGAGTCAAAAGTAAGAGGCAGGACGATTCAATAGCTGTTTAATGACCACTACATATGTTTCGAAATATATGCAGTGGTCATTAAAGAGCTGGCGAATCGTACTCTCTGTTACTTTTGACTCTATTAGCGTGTACGAGTGTGTGCCTGTTTCTATGTGTGCGTGCGAATGTTTATGTGTGTGTATCTGTTTGTCTAATTACAAGCGAAGAGATCATCAGCCTGACACTTTATCCTAATTGACGTGCGGATCTGATTGGTGCAGTATCATTAGGAAACTCAATTTAATTAAATATGTACATGTGTAAAGACTACTATATATTTGAAATCAATTGAAGCCATTGCATGTTCGCATAGTAACAGCCACTGGTCAGTCTAGTGTCATTGAATGTGTGCTGTTTATGAATTATTACTTGGTGGAAGGAAACTGAAAGAAGCCCGTCGTAGCGAACACGTTACAATGAAGTAGAGAAATTTGAAAAGACAACACGAAACCGGTTATTTCTCAAAATTCAATGTTTATATACCAAAAAGATTTTATAACATTTTTATAACATTTTTCTAAAACTTTTCTGACATAATTTAAATATATACTTTAACCATGTAACACAAGCTTTCTGTAGTTTTTTCACTCTTATTATCTTATATATATATATATATATATATATATATATATGCATGTGTGTGCATATGTTTGTGTCTGTGTTTGTCTCCCCAACATCCTTGACAACCAATGCTGGTGTGTTTACGTCCCCGTTAACTAGCGGTTCGACAAAAGTGGCCGATAGAATAAGTACTAGGCTTACAAAGAATAATACCTGGGCCGATGTGCTCGAATAAAGGCGGTGCTCCTGCATGGCTACAGTCAAATAACTGAAACAAGTAAAAGAATATCGTAAATCAGGTCAGACGATGTAAAGTTCCAGAAGCTCTAGAAATATGAGAGTATTCTGTAGGACTATGCTGTATTCAGTTTTCATTAGACGTGTCAGTGTATGATTATGCCGTGGTATAAAGCAGAGTTTTGACGACGTGCGATGTTTTCTGTTTTAAAAGTGATAATGTGTTTGCGCGCATATGTGTTACATAGGTCGGTCTGTCGGTCAAGGATTTGAAGAGAGTGTGAAGTCATTCTTATATAAATGAGAAGACATTTGACCGAATGAAAACACGTCAGGTGGGATTAATCTTTGAAGGTTTATCTAAATTAAAAGATTATTTGTTGAATGTTATTTGCAAAACTATTTGTTCGCTTGAAATCCATGTTTGCTAAAAAAAACAAACAAAAAAAAACAAAGTTTAGTAGCAACAAACAGCAGTTGTCAAAGTAAAAAGAAAGAAGAAATTTCATTTTTTTTTTGTCTGGAAGTTAACGCATACACATAGAAGAAAGTGAAAATTTTCCATTTCAGTGACGTCTCGCGTTACGTTTGTATTATTACAACTCAACGACAACGTGCACAATAGTTTCTTCTTCAGCGTAGCCAACATCAGTAGAAGAGATATCTGAAAGAGTAGAATTCCTTGTTGACTATTATTTGAGGGATGCATAATCTAAGTTAATGTAGTATAGATGTATTTTGGGAAGGATTTGTACAAAATTCAGGAGGTAGAGATTACTTTGTCGTATTTAGAAACATTGATAAAATTAAGCTTCATATTTTTGGCTCACTGGCAACGATGTAAGAAGTATGATATACAGAGGTAAGAGCGGAATCTACATAATCAATGACACTATATATCCTAGAAAAATTCTTAAAGTAACGCACCCACAGTAACTATGATTTCGGCATCATTAATATAACTGCTACCAAGTATAGAATGTCACATTGTGATTAATTATTTACTGCATATTATTATGAAAACGAAATATTTTATTTCACGTAAATATTACAAGTAATTGTGATCTTCAAATTTCGCACAGCATACCAATATGAACTATATGATTAGATGTCAAAATGAAAGTATAAATTTCTTAAACGAATAAAGGAAGTAGATGCTTTTGTAACTGACATTTCTTTTGTCATACTCAAACTAGTTTTAGTCACCTTAAAATTAATTATTAACAGACCTTACCTAAATGCACAATAAGTCTTCTTCTGCACATTAAATGTTATAACATCAAATTTTGTAAAGAATAAAATATTTCAAGCACAGTTTTCGAGGGAAAGCAAAATAATTATATAGCG
>NC_142932.1:33291662-33321662 GCF_046866305.1 Octopus bimaculoides
TATATTGATTAAAATATACAAGTGACATATATACACACATGCATGCATATATACATACGTAAATACATATATGCACACATGCATGCATATACACATACATACATACATATATACATATATACATACGTATATATATATATATATATATATATATATATATATATATATATATATATATATTTACATATATATGCATATATATATATATATATATATATATATATATATATATATATATATATATATATATATATATATATTTATATATATATATATATATATATATATATATATATATATATATATATATATATATATATATATATATATATATATATATTTATATATATATATATATATATATATATATATATATATATATATATATATATATATATATATATATATATATATATATATATATATATATATATAGCATCTAAACGCAGTTTGAATATTATAGCAAATATAGATATATATCTACGAAGTAATACGTGTATCTGACTACAGGAAATATACGAAAGTTTATATATATAATTCATCTAAGTACATTTGAATGAATACTAGACTCACTTCAAATATCATTTACGTCTAATCCTAGTCTATGTTAGGGTAAATAATATTATATTATGTTATATATATATATATATATAAATTTAAGGAATGGAGAAAACGCATGTTATAATTGCATACTTTATTCCTACATACTTTATACACATAATTTTATATATATATATACAGACATTTGTAAGAGATTACACATTCATTTACTGATAGGCATGTATGTCTCGTTATATGTGCTGCTATATACGTATGTGTTATCAATTTGTAATTCCCTAATTGTGAACAAGGGGGAACAGTTCCTATAAATCTGTATTCGTGAATGGTCTAAAACTAAGAGCATGAATCTAACTATTTTCGATTGTAAAAGTCATACTGTGCGGAGAAAAATACAATCTAAGGAAAGATATTTAGAATATTAATCTGACTATTGGGACATTTATCAGTACAGTTGTGCAATCACTATTATCACTGACGTACACGAAATATTAATTACCTTAATCTAGAATAGGATTACACGTAAATCATATTTGAAGTGAGTCTCTGGTATCGTTTAAATGGACTTAGATGATTTATATGTATAGACGTTCGTATATTTCCCGCTGTCACATATACATATAACCTCGTAGATACATATCTATATTTATTTATATATTCAAACTGCATTTAGATGCTTGCTTGATTCTTTTCCGTGAGTCTACGGAAATCAACTTATATTCCAATAGCTGTTGAACAGTTGAGACAAAATTTTATATAAATGTCATGATGTATAATATGTTAAACTGTACATCATCGTGTCTGTTATAGTTTCGACAAACTTTCTCACCTATACTTATTCCTCTGAAACCAAGTGAAAAGGTAAATGAACTGTTTACATTTGCGTTTCGTCTTATTCGTATATCATATTATTTATGTGCGGAAAATTTCGAAAACCAAAAGATCTGCTATAGAAAAAAATTTTAAATGCGCTAAAAAACAGTTTTATTTTAGTGTAATATCAAACACCTATTTGGTTTACATAGATATAACACAATCAATATAAGCCAATGTTAAGAGAGTGAAATCTTTGAAGGTATCTTCATAGTTGATTCTTTTCTTTTTTTGGTGATATCACTTTTTTATTCATCCATCACTTATGTAGAGCATTCAGAATCTGAACTTATTTTTTCATTGAAGAATGACTTAATAATACATATTCAGTGATTTAAGAATTATTTTTTTTAAAGAAAATGTTTGTTTGTTAGGAATTAAATGCTTTATTGTCACGTTAAGCCAGTTGGAAATTGAAAAACAAAATTGCATGATATATTCTTTTTAAATGCAACTGATAATACTGCAGATCGCGAATTTATATTTTAACCAGCACATACAGACACTATACACGCAAAAAGATTTTTGGTGTTCGTACAGACGCTAGCTGTATAAATTAGAATAACTATCACCGTAGCGTTTCAAATGAATGAATGTTCTAATAAAATCAATAAGATTAGAGCAGGAATTAATCGAAAATATTTGTTGTGTTAAAACGCATGTATGTTTGTGAAATATAAATTTTGTCAAAAACTTTCTGATAGGAAAATAATTTAGTCATGCTTCTTAGAACATCAAATCACTCAACGATGTCTTATATAATTTTGCGGAATTTAATCGCAAATTTTTTATCTCTCTAATATAACCTCTGTAATTGGTTTACGAAGACTAACGATGGTGTATGCATTGGAGCATTTCGGAAAATGGTTAAGTAAATTAAATTTAAAATATCACACGTAATATTTGAAAAATATGCTTTCTTTTTCTTTCTGTATAAGATGTCTTAAAGTACGAATATATGAGATCGCATATATTACAATTTTAAATGTTGAATAATTTATTCAGACTATAATTGAGCGCCAGCCTATGAATAATCACATGCAAGTATGCTAAATGTTATGCCACTTATAATTACAATGCAAGAATTAACAACTGCATAGTTTATATTATCCACGGTGGCTATGTAAATCATATATAAAATTTACATCAACGTACCAATCTAGAAATAACATGATTTCAAACAGATAGAATGATCTTCAATATATGTACTGCGTATCAGTTTAAAAGTTAACACAATGAAATATACATACATACGAATATATATGGAACTACAAATTCTAAGATTGGTTGCAAAGTTTGGCACAAAGCCGGTAGGTTTTGGAGAGGGGCTAACTCGAATAAATCGACTTCAGTGTTCAAATGCTATATATTTTACCGACCCCGAAATGGATGAATGGCAACGTAGAACCAGTCGGCATTTGATCTCAAAAGGTAAAGATGGGCACAATTCTGCTAAGCAATTCGCCCGGCGTGCTAACGATTCTGCCGCCTTGTGTGCATAAAATATTGGTTTCAAATTTTGGCACAAGGCCAGCAATTTCGAGGTAGGATTAAATCGATTACATTGATCCCAGTACTAGTCTGGAACATACTTCTATCGACCCCGAAGTATGAAAGGCAAAGTCATCTCGGCGGAATTTGAACTCACAACTTTCAGACAGCCGAAATGCAGCTAAGCATTTTCCCGGCATGCTAATGATTCTGACGGCTCATATCGTGCATTTTTTTGGTAGCAAATATTATTCAGCCTGAAATTGTTTTATGTATAGTTACACGTGTTCACATTTCACACAAGTGCCTATACCAATATTTGAATCCCTGTGTCCTGCATCTATGGTTACAAGGGAAGAATATGAGCCCAAACCCCAGTAGCGTGTCACGCTTCTCTCAAATACATTGATAGAGAGGTAGGCACACGGACGTACAAACAAATGTGTATTGAGTTCTATTCATGTCTTATACAACAATTGTTTAAAAATCAAATGATCTGTATTTGATACGTCGCTGCGCTTTGCCGACATTATAAACATGTAAATTACCAGCTGGTATCATCAATGTTGTTTGAAATATATTACGTATAAGTTTGTAACGGCAAATAATGGGGAAAACGAACGCAGTCAAAGATTTGAACCACCCAAAGCATGAATTCATTTCTGTAATCCACATGTTTTAATTATAAATGTGAAGAAAAAATATTTAAGTAAGCAACCATTAACACCGTAAGATCGAGAAAGTGACTTGGTATTCGCTTACAGTCTTATAGAAAATGAGAACCACCGCCTTGAAATTTCATAGATATAAAGTACCTCTCTTCGGATGACGTACAAGATATCTCAAAGAATAATGCTACTCAATATATAAACTTGTGTGATTGTGACACGTGTGCGCAATTATTAAAGCTCAAATTTCCTGTCACAACTGGTTTTTGTAAGCTACGAACCCATAAAGACTTCAACCTTTATGGGTTCAAAAATAAAACCCGTACTGGAAGGAAAGTATAATAATTTGCTTAAGGCCGAGCTTCCAAATATCATATCTTGTATTCATAGAATAGGTTTACATCTTGCTTCTTTGTTCACGAAAGAGTCAACGAAATGTCAAATGCTATCCGTTCAGTTTGAACAAAAAAGAAGCAGAATACCTGGAGAAGTCCATGGATAGAACAATTAAAACATAAAAAAAAACAATTGTGTCGCTTACACAGATTGTCCATAAACCGAGAACAGAATTGACTGTTCTAAACATGTTATATATATTCTGAATGGAGCTACACTAGCAAGAGGTGATTCCAAGCAAATTTTCCTTCATCGATTATAGTTTGAAGAAATACAGCCTATTAGAAATTCAGAAAGCCTGTCTATTAGATATTCATACAATAGCATTATTTGTTGGAATGCAAAAACTACCAATGTTGACGGATGACATTTTGAAAATAAACTTAAAATGTCTAAGATTGGAAGTGCCCTACAGTTTCAAGAATCCATCAACTATATATTTCTTCATCCGAATACTAGAAACATCAGAAATCATTTAACAATACAAGCATTTAACTGTTTGTTATCCATTATTGTTTTACATGATTTGATGAGATCGGTTGTCTCTCAGTGCTACTGTATGTATGATATCCACTGATTTCCCAAACATCGAACTCTACAAGTCTTGTGTAAGTATGTGGCGGACTTTTTATACATGACCCAAAGGGAACTTTTCTTGTACACAAATGCGTATGTATTTATGTATTTATGTATGTATGTATGTATGTATGTATGTATAGAGAAAGGACCATCTTCCTTCCAACTGATGTGAACGTCGAAGGCAGCCCATGTATTAAGAAATTTCTCTTATTTCATAAAATCAATGGGAGAATACTACTGAAAATAACAGCTGGAATCGAATGCCTACTCCTAAAAAGTAAGTGTCAAAACAAATTGTGAATTTGATAATAAAAAAAAATAAAGTTATAATTCACTATAAGATATATTCACAACTTGTGCAATCACATATTCCGGCTGTGAAAACTATGAACATTCTCTCTATTCTCTCGATTCCTAAACTACTGAATATGCCATTCTTATTAGGGTGTTGTTGTACATACAAATATTGATTCTTAACTCCGTTGAATGAGATCCTAGAGACGTAATTTGCTAACAACTGATCGGATCCGAGACACACTGTTGAATCTGAAACATTGTAATTTTTTTGAATAATAGTCATTTTTACACAATCGTTATAGAATTTCTGTATTTACATAAAACTTTGCAGTACAGCAAAAGAGTTTATATTATAATTCAAGTTATATATTTAGAAATACAACTTTTTCCCCTTTCGAGAAATGTCAAATTCTGTTCTTTTAGCGTAAATTGAGACATTCCATGTTAAGAACGTCTATAAACCTGTATAATGTCTACTCAGACTTTGGCTGAAAGTCGATTATTTAAAATGTGACTTGCACTTTTTTTCTTTTTTAATTTGGGTAAGTGTCTAATATCAAGACATAAATATTTTGGACATAAAACCAGCAGACTGGAACGCAAACACAAAATGAAATTAGTATCGCATCATTGGAAACAAAAGATGACGAATAACTCGGCAGTCTTAACTAAAAAGAGATTCAGAACATTGAAGACGTTCAAATATGAATAACTCGTATCGTAAGTAACATAATGCCCAAAAGCAATCATGTTAATTATTCATACAAAAAATATATAGCAGGATGTTTGAGGAGACAAACCACAACACTCACATCGGTTCCAGTTTATTCAGGCAAATACACACGTATACATTACGCACGAACACACACATTTATACAACACTTACATACGCTCAGATATGTTTATGTAGAAATATATATTTCAATGTGATTGGCGTACATTTACAAACATTTGCGTCTTTCTTTGTCGACGTAAAAATATGACTGCATAACAAATTATTTTATATGATTTCGAAACACTTCTAAGGCGGTGAGCTGTCAGAAACGTTAGCACGCCGGGTGAAATACTTAGCGGTATTTCGTCTGTGTGACACCGGTTGAGGTGCTTAGCGGTGTAGCGACTCCGTGAGATTGGATTGTTACTAGTTATTTGAGTGCGTCTGTACAGTAAGTGCAAGTTTCCATTAACTGTTTTTGTGTGTTCTTGTCATAACTATTGTGTGTTCTTGTCATAACTATTGTGTGATAGTCTTCGTTTGAAAACTATCGTGTGTTTCCCCTATGGGGGAAACAGTAATTGCTGGCAAGATGCCGAATAATGTATCTTCGTCTGGCGAAGAGGAGTCAACCGGAGGAAAAAATATAGAAAATTTATTGTTTGGAGAAGTTTCGGATTCTTCTGAAGAGGAGTTTCCAAAGCTATCAAATTGTACCGTTACAAGGAGGAACATAAATGTGAAAAACATACAAACAGAAGAAAAACAAAAAAGAAGTTTTGCGTCGGCGGTTGGAGGTGGAACCCGCCAGCTGTCCACAAACAAAAGCGACATATTAAAATACAAAGACATGCTAAACATTGAAAACGGTGTTGTCAAAGATCAACCACCGGAAGAATTATTATTAACAGAAAAAAAAACAATTATTTTTAAAGTTTACTGCAAAAATGGAAGGAAAATCGAGTGAGCGAAGAAAGAATTGAACGATGTCTAAAGCCCATTTGGCAGGACATTACGTATCTAACAAGAGGCAAAAAATTCGGTACCATTGAGGTACATTTTAAAAACATTGAAACTGCACAAGCGCACTCTGTAAAATCCTTGGAAACCGAGGATATAATTTTGATACCGATTTACATGGGGATGAGGACATCCAATGTAAAAATAACAAAGGTCCCACCTCAAATTGACCCAATGTGGTTGATGGCGGCGGTCCTGGCAAAGAAGGTAGATGAGGTAAATATACTTCAAGCTATCGTCACCGAAAAACCATATTGGATAGGCCACACGGTCCACTTATTAATTCAAGGAGAACAGGCTGTAATTGAACAACTTCCAGAAAAAATAGAAGTTGGGGAGGAGTTGCTCCTCAACGTTTTTGTCGAGGGTCGAAAGTCCCGGTGTTTTTTGTGCGGCAAATTAGGCCACATTGGAAGGAACTGCATAGAAAATAAGGAAGACGAGGAAGAGAAGAAAGAAGAAAAAGAGGAAGAAGAAGAAAAAGAAGAAAAAGACGAGAAGAAAACAACAAACAAAAGAAAAATACAATCAGCAGCTCAACCGAGAGTGGCGACTACTATAGAACAACGACCAACAAAAGCAGCAAAAAGAAAACGACCACAAATAACAAGGAAAGAAGTGGAGCACAGAGGGATAGTAGCACTTCACAGTAAAAATGTTGATTTAATGAGAGAAATAAAAGCAAAAAAATCAGCCACCAGAATAGCTGAACTGTCTGAAAAATTTCAAAATTATGAACTATACGAAATGGATTCAAAGACTCATAAGATTTTATTAAATACATACAGAACATCTGTATCGGCAATGAGACTGGAATTTAACCAGTTCATTTTTCAAGACTTGCTACCTCCGACCCTATGTCAAGAAAAGGTGGAGAGTCCCTCTCTACCGGACAAGTCCTGATTAACAGGTAAGACATGTCTGTTCACATTGGTTGTTTAAATGTTCGTGGCCTGTTGTCTAGCTGGAAGCAAGGATGCTTCCTAAATGACATCAGGTCAAGAAAATTTAATGTGATTGTTGCAACGGAAACCCGAGTAAAGAGGCCAAGAGATCTGTCCCTCCTCCTCAACGGCTACGAGTAATATGTTTCTCCGAGTCGGGCGGGAGGTGGGGGTGGGGTGTTGGTCCTACTAAAAAGAAACCGGGTAACCGAGAAAAAGTTGGGTTTTTTTTCTGATCCAGAGGGCAGGCTGGTCGTTCTGGACCTGACATACAGTTGTGGCAAGATAATCAGGCTAGTTGCTATTTATGCACCCATTTATGCAAAGTGAATATTTTCGTGACCTGGGCAAGTTCCTGGCCACGTTGCATTCGCTAGTATTGTTAGGAGACTTTAACACAATATGTGAGGCACACACAGATTGTGTTGGCTCTAACACGAACAGAAAATGTAACCCAGGCTTACGGGATCTGCTAAGTCACGTTCAGCTAGCAGACCCATATAGGTTGGAACACCCGAACACTCCACAGTGGACGTGGTCAAATAGTGACGGGTCTACCAGAACATATCTAGATAGGATTTTAATTAGAGAAACAGATAAGTCTATAGCTAAGTGTCCACAGTTTTTTCCAGTGAGCTACAGTGACCACAAGATGGTTACCTGTAAACTGACAATAGAGAAGTTACATAGTCAGGGATCTGGCTACTGGAAACTCAATACGTCCCTTTTGGCGATTGAGGAATACAGAAAACGGATCAAGATGTTAATTCAGAGGGCATTGACAGGTACCATCATTAATAACAAATGGTGGTACACCCTAAAAAGAGCCATCAAATATGAGTCTATTAGGTTTAGCATAAGTTTAGCTAATAGAATAGGAGATGGTATAGTTAAGGAACTAGAAGAAGCCTGGAGGACTGGCAATGTGGACCAAGTGAAGGTGAAAAGACTGGAGTTAAACCAGCATCTTGAAGCCCAACACATGGGAAGTATTGCCAGAGCTAAGTTACGTGCGATGGGAAGTGAAGGAATCAAGGCCGCTGGATGGGCCCGAGTGGTGGAAGCTCGACAAGGAAATAGTTCCACGACACGGTCTTTGATGAACCATAATGGCGTCTTGATAAACGAACCGGAGAAAATGTGTGAGCCCTTTCGGAAGTACTTCGCCCAGCTGTTCGGGGGTGACGGCGGTCCTGATGGTGGGAGAGCCCCCAAGGACTTTCTTGCCGGTCTGCAGTGTCTCTCGGGGTCGGATGCGGAGTCTTGCGAAGGGCCAATCACGCCTGTAAAGCGGGTAGGTCGCCGGGACCTGATGGTCTTCCGTATGAGCTGTATAAATGTATGCTTGAATTGTTCGGGAATCTACTGACTGAGGTTTACGCGAACTGGCAACAGAATGGGTTTATCCCCAGATCTGTGCGCCGGGGAGTAGTGACGTTGGTCAGAAAGGACCCGGACAAGGGGGACGTTATAGAGAATTTCAGGCACATCACTCTGTTAAACGCAGCAGTGAAGATTTTGGCCAAGATCTTGGCGAAAAGGTTGGCGCGTGTCGCGGATGGTATAGTCGGGGAGGCACAGACATGTGCCATCTCAGGCAGAACCATTCAGGATACCCTCCATCTTATTCGCTATACCATAGAGAGGGTTGATAATAAATCTGGCAAAGGTGGGGCACTGGTACATTTGGACCAGTCTAAAGCTTTTGATAGGGTTGACCATCGATACCTGCCGATTGTACTTGCGCGGTTCGGCTTGGGCATTGGCTTCCTCAGGTGGTTTATTGCTTTGTACCACAACATTGACTCGATAGTTCGGGTTAACGGTTTCCTTTCGAAGCCGTTCTGTATCAGACGCTCGGTTCGTCAAGGATGTCCGCTCTCACCGCTTTTGTATGTGGTGGCTCTCGAGCCACTACTGCGGAGGTTGAGTGGCATTCCGAGAGAACCAGGTCTAGATGAGTTTGTTACGGCTTACGCGGATGATATCACTATCAGCGTAACCTCAGTAGCACGCCTACGTGAAGTGGGTAAGACTATTGAGGCTTACGAGGAGGTGGCAGGAGCAAAGATTAACCGGGAAAAGTCGGTCGGCTTACAACTCGGCACTTGGGTTGGCAAGTCGATGCCTTCAGACAGCGCTGTTGGGAGCTGGACAGAGGGACCGGTTAAGGTGCTGGTTTGGTTCAGGCTTCCTGAAGAACTGGACGTAGGTATTGAGCAGGGTGGCTGCAGTAGTCAAGACCTGGTCTTGGCGGTGGCTATCCCTGAAAGGAAGGGCGGAGGTTGCCAATGTATTTATCGCATCGGTCATTACTTACCGCCTAACCGTCGTGGCTTGTCCGGATTCGTGGTTGATCAGGTTGGAGAGACAGCTCTTTCACTTTTTGTGGAAGTGCAGGTCGCCACTTGTGAAACGCTCTGTCTGCTGTCAAAAGCCTTTAAAGGGAGGTTTAGGGATGCCTTGGTTAATGATGCGCAGGCATGCGTTGAGATTGAGGCACCTCTGGATTCTCCTGGATAGTGAACGGGTGTGGTCTCCGCTGGCCAGACAAATGTTCCTCGAGTTCAAAAGTTTTTGCGAGCAGGAAGCCTGGTGTTCTCGTAGACCGAGGTCGAGTGAATGGCATCAAGAGTGTCGTAATGCCCTCTTGCTTTTCCGGCGCTCGGGCAACGGCAGCGGTGAGGGTTCCACACGGATTTTATATAGTGGGTTGGTAGAGTCTGAATGCGACGATGGCCTAGGGGCGACTCTAGGTCTCGGGTTTATTCAACTGGACAGCCTGTTTCACCGTACATTCGGCTTGAGAACGTTGGACAACTTCCAAAAGTCCTTAACCTGACAATGCTACAGAGGTGCCTTGCCCGTTTGTGATAAGCTTGCAAGACACGGTAAGCGTCAGTCGCCGACCTGTCCAAAATCCGGGGCAGACAGGGAAACCGTCCCTCACGCTATTGTTCAGTGTCCGGAGATATCTGAAATGTGGGCTTATGCTGAACACCTGTTGTCCGGCGAAGGAAGAGTACAGCTGTCGACTGAGTCAATTATAAAAATTGACCCACCGGGAGTTTTAACAAACGAAGGTAAGAATTGTTTTCTCACGGTTGTAGCAATAGCGAAAGAGGTAGTATGGAAGACGAGGATAAAAGAAATTAAGACAGGCAACTTTATCTCTGGCCACAATTTACGTTCATTTTTTAACTTTTCATTTGAAAAGGAAAGTGTGGCTGGAGAGGAGATGTTTGTCAGAGTGTACGTTCCAAAAGAGATGGAAGCATGTTGCACGAGTGTTGTGCGTGCAAGGAACCGTGTGAATAGTCAGAAAAAAGAGAAAGAAAAAAGGTGCCAGCGATAGATCGGGGCTTGTGGGGTCGGAGCGTGGCCTGATCATCGCTTCATTTGTGTTGTCTAACGTACTGTTAATATCATTCGATTTTTTATATTTTATAAAATTTTTAAAGTCATATTTTATGTAAACCATTCGCATTACTGATCCCAATCAGTTGTTTTGTACCATTCTATGTTTGGCCCCCTGTGGGCAATAAAGAAATTGGTATTTCGTCTGCCGTTACGTTCTGAGTTCAAATTCCGCTGAGGTCGCCTTTGCTTTTCATTCTTTCGGGGTCGATTAAATAAGTACCAGTTACGCACTGGTTCAATATAATCGACTTAATCCGTTTGTTTGTCCCCTCTGTGTGTAGCCCCTTGTGGGCAGGAAAGAAATAAGAAACTTTAGCACTCCGAGCAAAATTCTTAGCGATATTTCGTTTGTCTTTACGTTCTGAGTTCAAATTCCACCGAGGTCGAGTTTGCCTTTCATCCTTTCGTGCTCGATAATTTAAGTACCAGTTGTGTGCTGACGTCGATCTAATCGACTGGCCGTCTGCGTAGAGTAGAAAAGATGTGAAACTGAATAGTAAACGCAATATCGTCAAGTTTCAAAGAATTCCATTTTCATAAAATTCATAAATGGAATTATTTATATATCAGTTTGTTTCGTAACGACTTTTGAACAAATTCAGGAAATATTGTTCCCATGTCTGGGTAAACATACTAATTTCTATTTGATTAACATTTACAACGGTTCGTTAATATTAAAAAGATATTTCGCTTTTGCATTGTAGTCGACAAAACTGACAATATCGAATTAAAATTAATATATGACACTTGCGATGTTTGAATGTAATGTTTCCACTTCCGATATAGCATGAGCTAAGAACGCGATATTATATTCTTGTTAAATTTGTAACACGGTTTACAATAAACATAAGAATTAAAAACTCTCTGAGTTCCTGCATTGAGCAATAATTTTATATATGAAAGTTAGCAATAATAACATTTGGAATCAGCAAGTCATCAATTTATGTATTTGATATTTAATTTATTGCAGATTTACAGTAATATTTGAACATTTTGAAGAATGAAATATCTAACGCTCAAATTCTATATTGTCAACTCTTGTATACATAACGTATTTCAAGCCTCCATATGTATAATGCATCTTTGATTATAATCAAATATTTATTAATATACCATGTAAATGTGTTGCATAAAGTTAATCCTAAAAATATTTTTGGATTAAATTGATTAAATGCTGGTTTTAAATAAGCAAAGCAACTGAAATGCATTAAATAACTTTGAGCAAAATTCATTGGGAATAAATTTACAATGTACGAATTTTGCTGTTATATTAGCGCCGAGGCGAGTGTAATTTAATTATATTATATCGTTCTGTTTTGAATGATCTCTTTTACTCCAATTAACTACATGAAGTCCAGGGTATGCATACATCATAATATCTACCTGAAAGTCAACACTAGTCCTTAAGATGCATCAGCTTGTAATCACTACATACAAGTACACCACTAGGAAGCAGGATAAAGCATCTCTCCTCTAGGTCGTGCAAATCAGTAACAGCCAAAAAATTCTAAGGATTATCCACTTTATACTAAATACGTAATCTCTGGAAGATATTTGAAGACAAATCACTGTACAGTAAAACCCCACTTAGTTATTCAATTTCTAATAGTAGTAGTGAAGTAGTTACAACAGACAACTTTTCAACATAGCAGCAGTGGCTTCGGTCGACAGTGTGCATTTCACAATGCCACACAGACACACACATACTCACAAAACTACCCTATCAAAACCTATATTCTGCCACTCAATATCTGGGCTGTCACATTGCACATCAGCAGATGTAGCCGTACTAAGTATGACGTATACATACATAGAAGAGAAAGAAACTTAGAAAAATGTTAAATAACAGAATCTGCTAAAATATAGGTATTGTAACCAGGGTACCAAATGCGTACATTGAAGACCAATAACAATATATATCCCTTTAGTGCTCACAAGGGACTAAACATAGAG
This sequence comes from Octopus bimaculoides, assembly GCF_046866305.1. Lineage (NCBI taxonomy): Eukaryota > Metazoa > Mollusca > Cephalopoda > Octopoda > Octopodidae > Octopus > Octopus bimaculoides. The sequence continues at coordinate 33,304,577 of NC_142932.1, forward strand.
GGGACAAACAACGGATTAAATCGGTTACATCGATCCCAGTGCGTAACTGGTACTTATTTTATCGACCCCGAAAGTATGAAAGGCAAAGTTGACCTCGGTGGAATTTGAACTCAGAACGTAACGGCAGACGGAATAGCGCCAAGCATTTCGCTCGGCGTGCTAATGTTTCTGCCAGCTCGCCGCCTTATAACAGTATAACTACGTTGAGGATACTAGCAGTCGCAAAACTCTAACACGGCAATATGTCATCATATCTGGGAACCGAAAAAAAATTCTACACCCTTCGAATTAGAATAGAGATCCCATCCAGGCAATTTACAATGCATTAATAATCTGAAAACGTCAGCGGACTGGATTATATCTTTTACATCATTCCTGTTCTGAACGGTAATACAAAATCCGTGTGACATAGAAGATATATATAATACACAAAAATATCTTAAACTGCGTATGTATGTATATATGCATTTATATATGTATATATGTATCCATATCGACGTGCGTATGCAGATACATCTCGAAGGATTAAGTTACAAAAGTATTTCAGAGAAAGTAGTAAATATGTTCAAATGAAAGAGTACATACATACACTTTACCATTGTAGGACAATGAATATTTTATCATATATTGATAATTACTTTTGTCATCTATATCGAATACTATATTTAAAATTCATCCCGAAGAAAACAGTAAAGCACATGATACAATCCTATAGATATCTATGTATAAAATAATGACAATGTTCTGTATAATTTAACATATAAACGATCTTCTAAATCCCATATATATATATATATATATATATATATATACATACATATACATATATGTATATATATTCATACATATACATATATATATATATATATATATATATATATATATATATATATTTATAAAATATAATAAGAGTAAAAAAACTACAGAAGGCTTGTGCTACATAGTTAAAGTATATACTTAAATTATGTCAGAAAAATGTTAGAAAAATGTTATAAAATCTGTTTGGTATATAAACATTGTATTTTGAGAAATAACCGGTTTCGTGTTGTCTTTTCAAATTTCTCTACTTCATTGTAACGTGTTCGCTCCAGTCTGAAAAAGAAGAGTTCTAGATAGGGGGAGGTAAATAGGGATTTCTTCCGGTATAGGGGAGATAATCGAAATCTAGGAGGTGGTAGAATTTGATTAATTTACCGTGGTTTTGTTCTATATTTTTTTCCCTTTTTTCTCAGAGGGGTGATGAATTTCCTCATTTAATTGTGTTAGCAATGGTTAAGTTTGGGTTTGTATTTTTGAATGAAAAAGGTTTCCTTATTTAATCTAATCTGTGCTGGTGTTTTAATGGCACATTGATAGAAAGGAAAGATTATAAATTGTGGTAGCATTTGTTTTGCGCATTTCTCAATATGATCACTAAAAGGTATCATTCGGTATTCTGGGTATGCAATCTGCTGGCGGTGCAGAGTGCATCTACGTCTGAGCGATAATACTGTGGACCCTATGTAGTTCTTGTGGCAGCCCGAGCATCTTATTACATAAATAAGATTTTCTGAGGCACAAGTAAACGTAGATTTAACTTTGAATTTGTGTCCCTCTTTGAAGAGGAATTCTGAACCTTCTAGAATGTTTGGGCATGGTGCACATTTTGGTCGATCACATTTTTTTACTTTCCCATCTGTTGTTTCGTAAAATAATTTGGCCTTTGTGAGGATCTTTTTCAGTGAATTTGGTTGTTTGTGGCTTTTGATGATTTTGTGTGTGTGTAAAATTTCCTTTAATTTGGGGTCCTTATGTAGCATTGGTATGTTTTGGGTGATGATGGTGAAGGCTTCTTTGTTTCTGGGGTTGTATGTGGATATGTACGGCAGTATTTTCGGGGAATGTGTGTTGCTGTGATGCACGTCTGATTCCATCCTCTATGAGTTGAACTGCTGACATAATTTAAATATATACTTTAACCATGTAACACAAGCCTTCTGTAGTTTTTTCACTCTTAATATCCTTTATACATCCAACCACGTGCTTTCACATACCAATTTTCTCACTCATATATATATATATACACATACATACATACATACATACATATACATATATATATATAACTTAGAAACGTAAAAATAAAAACAAAACACAAAGGATTCCGCGGTACACGTGTGTCAAGCTTTATACTTGTTGCATCATTATTGGTATATATATATATATATATATATATATATATATATATATATTTAGTGTGTGTGTGTGTGTGTGTGTGTGTGTGTGTGTGTGTGTGAGAGAGAGAGGGAGAGAGACATATAAGCACATTGCTTTGTGGAAACCTTTTTAGCCATTGACAAAAACGAAACCCACATACCGTTATATCTTCAATTCGGTTATTTCCTGCGAAATATTATATTGAATAAGGTGCCAACGCGTCTAGTTGTACACCTGCACATTGATAAAATTACAAGCGTCTAACACGTTTTCATTACATATGAATAATGTTAGCAGTAAAATAAAATATAAAGAAATTTTACAAAACATTTACATGACATGACACTTGCGTCTCTGACTTCATTAAATGGTGACACCAACTAGAAAGATGTTACATTATATTTGATAAAACAAGGTGATGTAATGATGTATATTTAATTATAAGTGTTAATGGACTTCTGAATAAATAATATAGGTGTCAAGAAAACGCAATTAATGTCAAAGTACATTTAATGCATACAAAATACAAATTGCACTAAAACAAAAATTGAATGCAATCTAATGATACTAAAATGCTTGTCTCTAATTGAACAAAATGATTGAAATTGTAAGTCTCAAACCTCATAAATAATCATAAACTAGAGGAAACAACAGCACATATTAATGGTAGAATTCTAATGAAGATGCTTTTGTCCTGAAGGCAACGTCCTTCAGAGTTATAATAAACTGGCCTCTAGCCAATGTCTGTTATAATGTAAAGCAATGTACAACGTGGCTTAGATTTTTCAATTAACGGTGTTTATAAAAGTGAGACATATTTCAGTAGAGGCATCGACCTGAGTGGGTTCAAAGAAATAAATTAATGGAAAAGGAGTCGAGAATGTGAGACCACAAGGGTAGAATAAAATATAAAATATAAAGATGCAAATACAATGTAAAATGATTATTATTATTATTATTATTATTATTATTATTATTATTATTATTATTATTATTATTATTATGTTGATTTTATTCTTCGTTCTTCAAATTTTCTTCCATTTGTCGCCGAGTGTTTTCCGAACCCCCTAGGGCAGAGAAACTCATTGTATGCAAACCCAGTTTACACATGTAAATTCACAGGTAAAATATGTAGTTATATTTAAAAAAATAATAAATGAATAAATATTCATGAATGGATGTTGTTTTCACAGCGATAATGCTCTTCTCAGTACATGAGTCGTTCCAGTTAACATGATTTTTTTACATTTCCTGTAGGGAAAGTAAGCCTGGTATCATTTTCAAATAGGTTTCAGTATTATATTTATTATTATTATTATTATTATTATTATTATTATTATTATTATTATTATTAGTAGTAGTAGTAGTAGTAGTAGTAGTAGTAGTAGTAGTAATTAAAAAATATATTTTCCTTATTAATACCAATTCAAAGATTATATACATCCTAACGTCAAGAAAGTTGAACAGCGGTTTCACAAATATATAAGGTAACGCGAAGTTATGCAAAGTTTTATTTTGGACATAGGTGTGTGAGTCTGTGTATGGATATGTACTTATAGACAAGATATAATATGATGAAAGAAGTCGGCTACACAGGAAATGATATCTATATCAATGTGTATACGTACGTACCTTTATTTTCAGCTTATGTGTGTACATGAAAGTATTATGTGTATGCACATACAAACACTAGCGCAAGGAAACTCAAACACAATGATTTGACTATTTACTGCGAACGCTGATATATGAATCAATCATTTGAAGATTGCTGAATTCGAAGTAGTCTTACGTATGAAAACACCGAGGGCGTGGGAGAAATCCATTAACAAACACAGAAACCAGAGCGGTTCAGTAAGAGATTGGAACACTTGGATATTAACACCATCAAATTTCACGTGAAGTTTTAGCGCTACAAAACAACAGATTATACGTATTAATACGGATTTAGAATTAACAGCATTATGTTTTTCGTAAAGATGTTATTTTTTTTTAAATACCTCTAATTCATAGGTTCAATATCATCCTGGAGTTTCAGAATAGTTTTCCAGATGTACGACAGGTGTACTTACACTCTTGAAAATATTCTCAGGAGCTGATAGTTTTTGTGTACTGACAATTGAGTTATCTATCTATCTATCTATCTATCTATCTATCTATCTATCTATCTATCTATCTATCTATCTATCTATCCGCCCGTCCGTCCGTCCGTCCGTCCGTCCGTCCGTCCACCTGCCTGACTGCCTGCCTGTCTGTCTGTCTGCCTGCCTGCCTGTCTGTCTATCTATCTATCTATCTATCTATCTGTCCGTCCGTCCCTCCGTCCGTCTGTTTGTCTGTCTGTCTGTATGTCTGCCTGTCTGTCTGTCTGTCTGTCTATCTATATATCCATCTATCGATCAATCTATTTAGTTATTTCCATGTTCATTTTGCGAGGAGTGGAAGGATAGATGTCAAACGTTTCTCAGTTTATTAAAGAAAATTTACTAAGTACATTTATAGCAGTTTCGGAGACATTAATGATGATGTGTCTATAATTGATCGTAATTATGCCGACAGAGCCTTCTCTCGAACTGCCGAGATATATAAAACCACTCCTTACATTTACATTCTATATAGTTATAGTCAGACATGAGATAGTTTTATACGATATGTTTCTCAACATTTGATGTAACTTTTTCATTTTTTTTTTAGTCATTTGGCATCCATTGAAATAAATACCATAAATATATTATGCCGACTGCAGGAGAGTATTGTTCGCCTTTTGGTAATAAAATGCTGCTAGTTGCATTCTTTTATGTGCAGAGTTCCAATATCTCATAACTTAATTTTACTTTGCAACATTAATGTGAACAGAACCAGTCAATTAAGGAATAATTATTGAAGGTTAATGAATATGCAAATCCAAGCGATCGATTATCCTCATCCCCTATGCTAAGAGTCCAATCGGTGAGTTCAATAATAGAATAAAATAATTAAAGGAAAAGAGTGAAAAATTCAGTACGGTTGCAAAGAGTCTGACAAGTTTGATGTAATTTTGAGAAAGTAATACTCAGTTGTGCAAAGCAAATAGAATATGAATCGGTGGACATTAGCCGAGTAGAGACATTTCTTGACTTAGATACTTTGCATAAATCACAGAACGACTAAGAGGCTCGATACTTCATATATTGAATCTCTCTCTCTCTGTCTCTCTCTCTGTCTCTCTCTCACTCTCTCTCTCTCTCTCTCTCTCTCTCTCTCTCTCTCTCTTTATATATATAGTAACATCCACCCCTAGGGGTCAGCCACACTTAAGTGGCAATATACTACACTTTATCGTGCAGTTACTGTTAATACTTCATTTAGAGAATTAACATTGCTTATATATATATATATATATATATATATATATATATATATATATATATATATATATATATATATATATATATATATATATATATATGTGTGTGTGTGTGTGTTTGTGTATATATATATATTTTCAGACAAAATTAATGTACTTTATACACAAAAGGTGGAGATGCGTGGCTTAGTGGTTAGGGTGTCAGCATCATGATCGTAAGATTGTGGTTTCGATTCTTGGACCGGGTGACGCATTGTGTTCTTGAGCAAAACACTTCATTTAACGTTGCTCCAGTCCACTCAGCTGGCAAAAATGAGTAACGCTGCGATGGACTGGCGTCCCGTCCAGCTGGGGATCACATACGCCATTGAAACCGAGAAACCGGGCCCATGAGTCTAGCTCGGCTTTAAAAGGGCGCATCTATTTATTATTTTTCATACACAAAAGAGGTAACTTCTAAAAGAACACCTTACAAGCTAGATGTAACAGTTAAACTCAAAACCACGGTTAAGAGCAATTTTGAAGGAGGTGAGAAATAAAAAAAAAACATTTTCAACAGTTACCACTTGTACCGAGGTTTCGGTTATTAATGTACATATAAAATAATCTGTTTATCTGTGTCCTTCATCAGCAAGGGAAGCTAAATGACATATAATTATGGGACAAGAGAGCAGAGGTACTACCTTTATACATTATAATTGTTTAAATCCACCGCGTATATATATATATATATATATATATATATATATATATATATATGTATGTATGTATGTATGTATGTATGTATGCATGTATGTATGTATGTATGTGTCTTCGAGCACGCATCCCAACGTTTATATTTGATAAAATATTATATTGAACTTAATGTTATTTACTTATCGAAGGAGCTTCACTTGAAAAATGTTCTGTCAAGTTGCCTAATGTGAAGAAAAGAGCTAAATCATTGGTAGATGAAAATATGGAAAAAAATATACAATTTAATGAGCATGAACCAAGTATACTAAATAACATCAAGCATTAAAGCGAAGTGGAGATTATAATATGTAACATAGATGAAATAGATCAGATTTGGTCATAATTTTAATGCATCTGTACATTTTAGCAGAAAATACATGCAGAGATTGGATGCAGAAAAAATCTTCATTTTAAAGAAGAGAATCAAAGTATTATTAGAGATAAAATAAAAACGAAATACAACTATATCTTTGTTGCTGCTATTTCTCCAACATAGACAACATCTCTCTCCTCAGTATTGCACCACTACTACTATACAACTAATGCATACATCAAAAGTATAATTGTCATAATTTTTATCATAATATTCAATGTCCATACCAGAATGTCGTTATTATCTTTAATTATATGAATGTTGAAGTTACATTTACTTATTTACTTCTGAAATTAGTGACAGAAATATCATTCTCTAACTCCAGGCTGAAGCACATATGATGTATGTATATATATATATATATATATATATATATATATATATATATATATGGAAGTATGCATGTACGTCAACACATACATATATATATATATATATATATATATATATATATATATATATATATATATATATATATATATATATATATATACATATATATATATGTGTGTGTGTTTGTGTGTTTGTACGAATGTGCGTAAATATATGCATCTGTATAATTATGTATCAATGTGCACATAGATGCATATTTAGTGCAATCATTTAATTGCGTCAGCGATTTTCTAATGCTAAAGGAAATACTGCAAACATATTCACTGAGTCTGCATTTATTATTGATTAGGTACGGGTATCTTATCCGAACTAATTCAAAGAAAACGTCTCTATAATTGTTTGAATATGTAAAACCCACCCTTCTTTAAAAATGTATTTGAATAGCTAGCGTTATATGATATTATCTATTGCAGAATATAGATATCTGAGGCAAATTTATGTAACAGTGTCTATTTTGATAGACACATAGCACAAACGAAATAAATAAGTGAAATATTGTCGACCGGGAGATTTACACATATATCCCTCAAAACAAATGCTTTTGGTCACATTTCTCAGCAGCATTATAACAAAGATATGTTTACTAGCAGAGGAACGATTCAGTGTATGTAGACATCAACGGCACTTCTAACATCCGTATGCTCCCAGTGCAAACTGAGTCATTTTCAAGAAGAACAAAATAAAAACCATGACAGATTTAAGTAAAATATTATATGTTAGAATTTTCTTCAGCAATGCATATTAAATTATTTAAGATGATATTAAAATGGAGATATTCCTGCGTATCGATACCGTGTCAATTTACTTTAACGCATATTTACGACTCGTGTATTACTTATAATAGAAGGCAAATGGAGTCATGCCTGCTGAATGGCTTTTTCAGATAAAGATAAATACATATCCATTAGATTAATTTACTTAGCGTAACCTCTAATAGGGTTTTAAAACTATGTCATAAGTTACTGTACTAGATAACATATTACATAATATATATATATATTTAAAGATGTGATATAGAAAGAGTAGAATCAATATTGACGTATGTTGACAGTCACTAGTTCATTGATTTAACTGGAATAGAGAGGAGGAAATGTGGTATTTATGCAACAATTTGGGATTCCATATCACAGAATATTTGTTGAGTTCATCGGTTTATAAGTTCACTTGGAGAAGGCGATACTGTTTCATGATAACAGATATACATTAAAAAAATATAGACTTAATTAGAAGCTTACACAGTCACATGCACAATGTGTGGCAGATTGAGCAATTGCTTGAATTGTGCTAGCATTCAGAATCAATAAGACATAGTATACAGGCCACTTCGGATTATCTAATATAACTGAAAGAATTTCAAACCCACACACGGTCAGGTGCGTGAGAAAGAGAGAGAGAGAGAGAGAGAGAGAGAGAGAGAGAGAGAGAGCGAGAGCGAGCGAGCGTATGCGTGTGTGTTTGTCTTTGTATACATACATACATACATACATACATAGCATATATGATGCTGTATGGTAGAAAACTTATGAACATCTTATTTAAATATATATATATTTAAATAATAAGGGTGAAAAATTGAATATTAATTTGATTAATATCAATTTAAAACCAGTGGCCTAGCATGCTGAAAAATCTAAAGATTCAGAAAAATTATTACATACATATAAGAAGGATGACCACTAAGTGGACATCCAATATGCTAGATGTAGACCCCATTAGGTCTGACCACTAGGAAAATCTGAGAACAATCTTTCAGAAAAATCTTTTTTTAGTGGCCAGACCAGATGGGGTCTACATCTAGCATAAGGGATGTCCACTTAGTGATCATCCTTCTTACATGTATTATATATATATATATATATATATAGACCATATATAGGTATCAAACGCATATATGACTTTTAATGCTGACTTATATGAAACAGTTTCAAATTATTCACCCCTCTAGAATTTTCATATTTAAGGTGGAAAATATCAACACAGATTGAACATTCAAAGCTGGTCTCCCATAATGTGTATATACAAATAACGCTAAACTTCAGATACAAAAAAAAATAATGGAAGTCGTGTCACTGTTCTTATTATTCGAAATCTAGCAGAAATACAAATAATTAGACAGTGTTAACTGAATCTTCCATTAAATATTTGAATCCTAGTTGTTAGAAAATTCTAGTATTGTTTTATACTTTTATTCGCATAAACGCATAGACTGTAAGCGCAAGGATTAGGGAAAATGAATCTTTAATCTATTAGTTAACATCACATCTTTGTTGCTAGGCTTCAAAGCAAAGTAGTCTTAACATTGTTTTCTCGGATATGTTCATATGTTTTTTCCACACAACATCACATATGTTTATTTTATTTACTGCCAATAATTTAAGAATACACACATTTATGTCAAATATATCTGAATTGAATAACAGCGACCTCATGCTTCAAATTTTAATTTGATGAGATTTGGGGAATTAATTTTCACTATCTCAAACAAAACTTAATGCCGCACTATATGGAACAGTGAATAAGGATAAACATATGCCTTCGAAAACGAGAAAGGAAAAAAAAAAAAACCTAGGTTCGTGAAAGTGAGAAAACTAAACATATATAGCTCTCCGAATATCATATTAATGTAAATACGCAAAAGCATAGAATAAATGATGACGCTATTTGAGTAAGAAAAAAAAAAAACACTTGCTCATGCGACTTAGAAGTGGAAATAAAATTGATACGTCACATATTAAGGATATCCTGCATGTTGATATCCTGCATGTGCTATTGAGTTAAACGTATATGGTCCATATAAGTGGAATATATGAAAGCACGTATCTTGCACGTGGTTCTGCTTTATGAACAAGGATCGCATCCTTTTTGTTTAAGCTGAGATTTAAGGCTGAAACCAGCAATGGAATGGTTTATGCTTCAGATCTGATTTAAAAAACTGAAATAGATTAACCTAGATAAATTATAAACACAAACATGTAGCATGAAAGAACTAAAAGCAAATCTGTCTAAAATGTTTGCCATTTTTATAAACATTCAAAGTGCATTCGAAATTCCCCTCCACGTATCAGATATCCCAGAAAGTCTCGACAGGCAGTCTCACGTTGTATTTGATACTCGTCATGTGTCCGACACTAGTCACCTTGACTAATCTCTCTTCCCCACAATATTTGACGTCTGGTATCTGACCCAGCCTTATTAGTCTCACCAGTCTCAGAGTGTCTATAATGATCATGACATCCGCCTTTTCTCCCAGACGCAAGAAGTAAAATAAACAAATATTAATTAATTATTATGACAATACTTCATGAACATCACACAGCATAAAAACGAAAGAAAGCATACTAAATGTAAAACAGTGTTACGAATAAGGGAGGAAATATTTTCTCAATTATTATGATGTCAAATAATTTAGTCCAGGATATAATTTACAATTAACCTTACTGAAAGAGTTCAACTGTTTTCATGCATTGTTAAAAAAATCAATGACGTGTATCGCTGTATTACAGACTATAGTATTCCGAAAGAAGTTGTATTCAATTACTGTTGGAAGTTAAAAGCGAATTTTAACTAAAAACGGTTTCTATATTTTAATTCTGTCTAAATCGATGTAAACACGGCTTTTAAAGTAATTCTCATATTTGTCTGCAAATGATAACTTACAATATATTTTAATTCTGCGTAAAGAGGAATTTCAATATAATTATTTAACTCACTACTTTCAAAACGTACTCAGCGCCGTATATGATCGACTGGTATTTCCAGTAAATATACCACTATTCTATAGTTCTATCTATGTATATACCTCTACTCTCTCTCTCTCTCTCTCTCTCTCTCTCTCTCTCTCTCTCTCTCTCTCTATCTCTCTCTCTCTCTCTCTCTCTCCCTCTCTCTCTCTCTCTATATATATATATATATATATATATATATATATATATATATATATATATGCAAAGTTTAGGTTGAATTATCTTTGTGAAATAATCCTCTCTGTCCACACACACATATACTTACACACACACACACACACATATTCTTGTCCACTTTGGTTGGTAGTATGTATTAGAAAATTCCGGTTACATTATGTTTTATTGAATTTATGTTCCTTTACACTGAATGGTTTTCTTCATATTCTACCAGAACAGATATGTTATGTTCTGAAATCTTGGTTACGTGTTGTAGTTTCCTTCTGACGATGGCCGCTATTGTTTCTCTTTCGGTTAGTCCACAGATCTTCTTCATCGTTTGTAGTATGCTATATTTCCATTGTTTGATTGTATATCAACATTACACACGCAATATTAACACATTGACACTGTTTTTGCAAACATCACATTATATTCAACCAATAGCCTATCTTCATTATTTACATTCGACGGATATTTGTCCTCATCTTCTTTAACGCAATGTTTCGGCTGATATACCCTCAGGTGTCTTGGGGAAATTTAGGCTGATATACCTTCAGGTGTCTTGGGGGAAATTTCGAACCTGGGTTCTCATTCCTAAGGTATATTTCGAGTTATTATTATTATTCTTGAAGAATTTACTCTACCGGTCTCATGCTGCACCGCTACGTTACGGTGATATAAGCACTCCAGTAACGTTTGTTAGATGTTGGTGGAGCGACATACAGAGACACAAAGATACATACACGCATATATATCGCTGACCGGGTGTGCATTGTTGGCGATTTTCTTTGTCTGTCTTCCCTTCTTTAGACTTTTCCTATATTTCTGATGAAGAGCTCCGCTCGAAACGTGAAATCCTCTTTCATTTCTTTCCCTTCCTGAGCGTCCAATAAACACTGTACTTTTTCCACGTCCTCGCGTTGATGTTTTACTTGTGTTTTGTTCTTGCTTGTTCATGTTTGTATATATATATATATATATATATAATATATGCTTATATATACATATATAAACGAGGGGTACTTTCAGTTTACGTCTACCAAAGCGACTCACGGGGATTTGATCGGCACGAGGTTATAATAGACGACATTTGGCAAAGACACCACGTAGTCGGACCGAACGGGAAACATGTGGTTGGGAAGCAAGCCTTTTACCACACAGTCATGCGATTCAGTTAGACTTGTTTGACTTTTCTATTTATTTCTTCTTCGCGCACTATGCGTGCGTGCGTGCGTGTGTGTGTGTGTGCGTGTGTGTCTGTGTGCTGTGTGTGAATCACATGTGATACGTATAACAATACGTTTCCAGTTGTTCCTGCTTGGATCCTTCTGTTTCTCATATATTTGTCAAAGCATTCCATTTTTCCAAAATGTTACAAATGCACACAAACTAAATTTTCCTTCAGGAACATAATCTGTGCAATACAAAAGAACTTCTTCGCTAAGTCCAATATGGTTCTTATAACAACAGCTCCTTCATTTCTAGCTTCATTACTTGTGTCTTTGTAAATGGTGATATGGAGTTGCATTTCAGATTATGTGGAAAGATTTGTAAACGATATGGCGGAGGTAAAGAATATGAATTGCACTCCCTTTAGGATTTTTTGTACAGGAATACACTATATCTAGGGCGGATATTCAGAATCTGCAAAAGTATCTCCATTTCAATTTTTTTAAAAAGGTGAATATTTAAGAAATCGGACGGGGAAGTGGGCGGAATCTAAATTTTGAAATGCAGATTTTTTTTGTAGATTCCGTATCTCCACCCTAGATAAAGTGTGTCCTGTTAAAAAAAAAAAAGTCCCAAAGAGAGTACGATCCGTGATGCTTACCTCCGCCGACGAAAGCCATAATTTTTGTTGATAATGATTTCTTGTTGCTGCTTGCGTTTTATCTCCTTTTACGTCTGGTTCTCCCATTCTTTCTATTCAATGGTGACCAGGTCGTAGTTATTATTTTTGCGATTGATTATATTTCTCTTGTTCTTGATGCGGTCGTTGATGTGTCGTACGCCCACGATTTTTAGTACAAATATTGTTTTCTTTTCTAAACTAAATGGTTATATGTTATTTTCTTTTGGTTCATTTTTACGATCTATTGATGAAGTGCTTTTTTTCTTGTTTTTCTTTCCACTGTTTATTTCAGAAAATAACATGTTGAAATGAATATTATATTACTGCAGCAACTTCTAGGATGAGTGATTACACTATACAGATCATCGTTAAATTAGCAAACCCCGTAAAATCTATTGATTAAGCAGGAAATTCCATGTCAGAAAGACATATTTACCCCTGTTCGGGTTGAATAGAATATCTCACAACAGTTGAACAGTTAACTATACGATGATAAACAACAACTACAACAGCAGTTGTAAGCTCAGGCTTCTCTTTTGCAGATGAAAAATATAGTGTTACTATAAATACAAGCACAAATATATGCGTCAATTTTGCATGCGAGAGATTGCCGCGTTCTTTGATCGAAGTGCAATAAACATTTCATAAAATCAATGTCTTCTTGCCTGAAAAACGCATGGAGAACAGTACAAGTAGGTAGATAATTATGCTTCTTAAAACCGGTTAGATTCTGTAAGGGCTGAAATAGGCAGTAGTAAAAAGATATAGCCATCACCCATTTCATTTGGATTCAATGAAAGTTATAAAACACAAAATTTAGACAATTCTGACGAAGCTGTGTAAACATTGAGTTGTTCACGGAGTAGCAGAGAACCATGTAAAAAGAAATAAAAGTCTAGCTTTACTGTGAGAAGCTGAGCTACGAATTTATAAACATGAATACCAATTCAAGTTGAGATTTATAGGTAGACCGAAGGAACATAAAATAAATAACACATCGCTGTTTGCATAGTAACACAAACCCGGCCTCAGATACCAGAATCTGATTTACGGGATTTCCCATAAAAATAATTCAAGCTCTGAAGTAGTTTTCCATTGTTTCAGGTGACCTGCAGAGCTTAATAATCTATTTCACAGGGTAGAAGAATGATTGAGAGGAATTAAATGATACATACATGCACATATATGTCTGTATGTATGTTGTAATATATATATATATATATATATATATATATATATATATATATATATATATATATGTGTGTGTGTGTGTGTGTGTGTGTGTGTGTGTGTGTGTTATGGTATGTAGTAGTGCAATACAATAGTATTGCTGTCTTGTAAAACAAAGTATCATAAGGTTAAAGTGTAAATATTGAATTATGATACAACTGATGTAGCAACATTCGACATTTTGTTTTGCTAAATATAACTAAGGGGAATTAATCACATTTAAGTTAAGAAAAGTATTTTGAGTATATACGCGAATGCAGTTAACATACATGAGTTTCGTATGCGTATGTATGTGTTGATGTATGTAAATGTCTCTATACATGTTTGAATATATGCATATGTATACTTCTTCACAAATATACATTCTTGTACTACTAATTAGTGACCCATAACCTATATTTCCAAATTTTTATTCAACCATTTTAGTATCCAAGCCCTGCCCTTCATTTAAGCTCTATCACTACATACCTCACACACCTTTACTCTTTACCCTCTTGTCACTTTACACACTCATCTCTTTCTCGCTCTCTCTCTCTCACACCATCTCCTCTCCGTTCTTTCTATTAACTTAACCTGATTGACCAATAGCCAGTACACTTTCTCTTCCTTTCTTTATTATCTTCCCCCATTTTTTCTCTCTTCCTTTTTTTACTCTCTTCTTGTTTTTGATTTGACCTTACAAAAACATTCCCAAATTTAAAGTCACTTTAAAAAACCCTCGATCGAATAACACCGTTTACAAGACTCTATGCTTGGAACGACCAATTACAAATATCATTGGAACTCACACACAAGGTACAGGAACCTTATATGTATACCATTCTGCTTAAATAATGGAACTGGAGATACAATATCCTTACGTATCTCACGTCTGTTTTCATTCCTCCACTTTACTCTGTATTTGATATCTTCTCTTTAGTAACTATTGCTTAACCATTTTCTCGCACCGTCTCTGATGAAGAGATATATAGAATATACCGCAAACAATTGTAAGATCTCTTTATAAATGTTCTGAAATATTTCACAGCCTTGGATCTTTTATCTCATTTTCTTAATTTTATGTGTGTATATATATATATATATATATATATATATATATATATATATATATACATACTCACAGATATGTGAAATCACAGCCGCATTGAGAACATCTGTCTATTGAAATATTATACAATTGCACAAGTAAACACAGACATCGAACTAATTATACTTTTTTTGTTTAACTCAACAACACATACCCCTAAAATGTGCGCATGGTTACAGTGTAAGTAAGTGGATAGGTGACACTGTAAACTTTGATTTTTTCTCCAACTCAGAGTAGAATTGTAAACTGAATTTAATTTGAACTCTGAAGATAACAGTTCATAAATAATTACCGTAAGGCATTTAATCTCAAGTTTTAACGATTCCGTCAATCAATAGCTTTTCCGTTCTGTTTCAGGTAATAACAACAGCATTAAATAAGTCTATGTTTAATGATTTACGTGCGCCTAAGTAAATGAGATTCTGTGTAATACGGTAATTAAAAGGCTACACAATGTTTCCAGCACTAATGCCGTTCTAATATGGCAGTTAACAAAGTATTCAATATAATCACTGATACAATGTATTGCACAATTGTTTTTGGCCGCTCCATAAAGCTGTTCAGAATATAAACTTAATAGGCTACCCATGTACTCTAAACTGACAAACGTTTTCTCCATTATATTAAACGGTGCATGGTAGACCCATTCTAACAATTTCTAAAACAACTGATAATTAAATAACTTTCTAATGGCATTGAACGTACTCTCGTCTCTTTAATCTATTAAAGCTTGACTGAAAACAAATAGAAATCTTTAATTATAATACACAAATAAATCTTTTGATATAACATTTTAATCTAATTATTAACATCCCTTACAACAATTTTAGTGTTGTTGTTTTGGTAAGCTGTGGTGAAATAGGATGATCAAATTTACAATTTAGTTAAATAGCCTTCAGAAAACGGATTACGTTTGCGAAACGTAAGAACATAATAACGTTTGACAGTGTCACGTTATAGGTAAATACATTAATAGACTTGTTTTGGTGGGTGTGATTAATCGGTGAGAAAGAATATTGATGATGAAAGTTGAAAGGAGTGGCTTACGACTTAAAGGAAATAACATGAATGTCTTGTTTAAATGTCGTATACAAATTACAACAAGCCGGGCAGTTTATTGCTCTGCCGAGCACATAGACTACTTTCTGCGGAATTTCGTCTCTTGCAAATATTTCATTGGCGTTCCCGCTTTACCTATAAATTCCCCTCCCAGTCTCTGAGCTTCAAATTATAGGTCCACGAGTAAATATTGTAGTGGTCTTATAGTTTTCCCAAGCCCCGTTAACGAACTCGGGTTTTCAATCAGGCCTTGCGCGATGTCCTTAAGGCCAGGAACTTTTCAGCATTCTCTCCTATAACATTTTGCTTTCCATTCTAGCTGAAATCTAAAGCCATCCCATTATAGCACAAAAAGAGAAAACACTTGCAAAGTACATCACGTTGGATCATTTCCTCTACAGATATATTCATGTTGGTTGGCGAAAAGTACCACATAAATCTGTTGAAGTTCAAAGATATCTTATTGGTAACGATTATTTTAAACTCCGTTTTATATCCGCAAATCTAGTTTCCAAACTTTAAAGAGATATATGAGTTTTCTCAACACTGCTCAATTTTACTTATCTCTGTGGAAATGGAATGTTCTGCAAGTGTTGCACATAATACAATGACGTCCGACGCACAAGTGAGAATATATCTATCTTACATACAGGCTGTTCTGTTATATCTAATAGAGAACCAGTTGCGATATTGATGTCTAGAAATGCCGTAAGTGTGTAGACTACCATGAATAACCATCAATGGTTCTTGAGAATCATTGTCTCTAGATACACAATGTTAGTAAAATAAAAATTCAAATATATCTGACTTTTTTATCTTTATTCAAAATGTGGTAATCTATATAACATGTTTATCATAAAGATCAAAGAAATAATTTCTAAAATCTATCATTGTCTCAGTTTCACTGACACCATAT
>NC_142932.1:33326662-33359162 GCF_046866305.1 Octopus bimaculoides
CTAAAAAAAAAAAAAAAAAATCAGTATGTTTTAGAACAAATTGAATTCCAAGTTAAAATTTTTATATAACACGCTTATAATATATTTCTGCAACAAAATGTAGTTGCCAACAACATCATGCGTCAGTCATAGAGATGTATATCATACGGGCTTTTAATGAGAGCTAAGTAGCGGGAAATATGTAATTTCAAACTATTGCACATATTCATTCAATATTTCTTTATTCAATACATGGGTAACACATTTCATTTGACATTGCATCATTTGTCTGGCTGGCAATATATTCCAGCTATTTCTTTATAAGAATAAAAGTGAGCAGCCAAACTTCTATAGGTCTAACTAAAGATGGTGCCTGCATTTTTACAGGACTATTTTAGCTGCTTAGAGCTGACATTACAATCAAAGAAGTTGTTGTGAATATGAAGTTTAAATATTTATTTATCCAGACTTCATTAAACGTACATTATTTACATTTGACGTGTATTTGTCCTCATCTTGTTTGTTGTAAACACAACGTTTCGGCTGATACACCCTACAGCCTTCGTCGGGGGTCTTGCTGAAATTCTGAACCTGGTTTCTCATTCCTAAGGCATGTTTCGATGTTATTATTATTATTATTATTATTATTATTATTATTGTTAGTAGTAGTAGTAGTAGTAGTTGTATTCAGGTTATTGATAAACGAGGAAATATTTATGTTTTGGTAATTTCAACATTCAAAAATGATTGTTTCTTTTGTTTTAAAATAACATCGAAAAATACCTTAGGAATGAGAACACAGGTTCGAAATTTCCCCAATACACCTGATGAAAGCTGGAGGGTATATCAGCTGAAATGTTGTGTTAACAACAAACAAGATGAGGACAAATATCCGTCAAATGTAAATAATGTACATATTAAATATCATCTCTTAAATATAGAACTGTATTCAGTAAAAGTATTTTATGGTATTTTGAATTAAATTGTAATATGTAGTTCCTGACTTGTTTCTCGTTCTTATCCCCTCTTTTTAATTATAGATGAAGCAGTAGGTACCTGAGGACATATACTTTATTTTATAATGTCCGCCAGCAGACGTTAATTTTCACAACCACATATATAATTGTTCATCTGAATGTTTCGGATTCCAAGGTACCAACGGATGTGTCGATATGCCGAGTTCTGTCTTGATGATGTATATAGTTATCACCATTTTATAGAGAACAGTGGTCAATTGAATTTAAGAAACATTTAGAATAGCATATACATTTCTTAGTAGTTATGAAAGTAAACATAACTAGACGGGGTTGTATGGTAAAAAGTTTGCTTCCCAATCACATAGTCCTGGTTCAGTCCCACTGTGTGGCACCTTGGAAAGCATCTTCTGATATAGCTTCGTGCCGACCATTGTCTTGTCAATGGATTTGGAAGATTGAAAGTGAAAAAAGTCAATGATGTATATGTGTATATACATACATGTATATGTGTGTGTTTGTGCGTGCGTCTGGGTGCGTGTGTGTGTGTGTGTGTGTGTGTAATTTTGTATCTGTATTTGTTCCCTCACCACGACTTCACGTCCGGTGCTAGTGTGGTGACATCCCTGTAACCTAACGGTTCGACAACACGGACGATAAAATAATTACCAGTCTTATAAAAAGTAAATAATGGGGTTGAAATATTTGACTCAAAATTCTTCAAGGCGGTGCCCCAGCATGGATGCGGATTGGTGACTGAATCAAGTGAATAATAAGAGATAAAAGATAAACACACACACACACACACACACACACACACACACACACACACGCAGACACACACACGTAAACACACGCACGTACATATGTTATAATGTTATAACGCATCAAAATGTGCACTGAAAACACTTTAGATCATCCATATCTAATTATTCTATGCATGTTATTTGCTTTCTCCGTTGCTTATTGATTGATAGATATGTTTAGTCGAAAGTTATGATGTCGACGTAATTCATTGTAATTCTTGTCTAAAGCCCTGCTCTGCATTCGATTGCATGCATTTACTTGTCTTAGACTTTCTCGTAGTGTTTGATTCGTGACCTAATTTCTTTTCATTTTATGACGAACATTGATTTTTCTCAGCGTTCAAGCCTAGAAGTTCTTTAAGAAGTTTTCCTGCATACGAACAATACAATATCACTCTCCAATAATTTGTGTTGTGGAATTGCTGATATAGAAAGCTATCTGCCACATATGATTAGCTCGGCCTGGAACAAATGTCATAATTATAGACGTAAGGATTCTATAACGATTGCCCTTGATCACGAAATTAAATTATAGACCAAAACGGTGTTGGAGCAATGATTACATTTCGATGCATTGTGCTTGTACAATTATATAGGTGTAAATAAAGTGAGAATTTAGAAGCAATTTTGAATGAATATGTTACGAAAATATACAATTGTAAATGTTGAGTGAATTAGCAGTGGAGTTAATGATATAAAACGTAGAAAAATCGAGTGTATTCCCTTTAGTTCAGTGGTGAATAACATTTCTTCATGTAATTGATAGAGATTTGAATCTGTTCCAAGATATTAACACACATGCGGTTCTAATTTTAATTCCCCTACTGAACAAAAAATAGATAATTATCCTACCAACCCATTACTTTAGAATTAATATTTGTTAAGGTAAACATTTAAATCTAAACTATGTCTATTTTTATAAGCTCTATGAACGTAAACGAATATCCTTGCTAAATTTCGTAGTATAATTTGTAATAATTTTGTTAAGTATCCACAACACAGAAGTATCAATCTCTTAATACAATTGTATGACGTTATGTCTGCAGGACATCGAAGTACTTATGGTTGAAAAAGTATTTGATGATATCTACTTGGGCAGGTCCGGAATAAAGCGAAACAGCAAAATCAAATCTAAATGTGCTACAGACGTAAATTTATACGTTATCGTGCGAGATCCTTTACGTACGAACCAAACATTCATCAGGTACAGCACATTGCCTTAGAAAAAGCGAGGGGTAAAAATTAGATAATTTGAACGCTATATTCTTGAGAAAAGGTACTTGTCATACGTCGAATTCAAAAGTTGTGAATCTACGATGTAAAGTGACACTAAATACAATTTAAATAAATGAAACTAAAATATTTAGAAATACTTGTAATGTGTTTATAATTATATTCTTTTATTCTTGTATTCTAATACGTGTTTCAGTCATTGGATTGCGGCCATTCTGAAGCACCGACTTTAGTTGAGCAAATCGATCTCAGGACTTATTCTTTTGTAAGCCTAGTACTTATTCTATCGGTCTTTTAAGCCGATCCGCAACTTTATGGGGATGTAAAACACCAACATCGGTTGTGAAGCGACGTCGGAGGGACAAACAAAGACACAGAGACATACATACATACATACATACATACATACACACACACACACACACACACACACACACACACACACACACACACACACACACACACACACACACACACACATATATATATATATATATATATATATATCCACTTACAAGAATTTGGTCGGCCCGAGGCTATACTAGAAGACTCTTGCCCAAGGTGTCACGCAGTGGGACTAAAACCAGAACCATGTGATTGGTAAGCAAGCTATTTACCAGACAGCCACTCCTATTTATATTTATAGACAAATCAATGTTATTCGAAAATGCATAAATTAGAAACAATAAACAATTACTGTTGACTTAACATGTATTCTATTCTGAATGTGTTTTCGAAATTAGATTATTTCAGAAAAAAATCGCATTCGGATTCATAATAATGTATTTATGTAA
The DNA here is from genome assembly GCF_046866305.1 of Octopus bimaculoides. Classification (NCBI taxonomy): domain Eukaryota; kingdom Metazoa; phylum Mollusca; class Cephalopoda; order Octopoda; family Octopodidae; genus Octopus; species Octopus bimaculoides. The sequence continues at coordinate 33,330,449 of NC_142932.1, forward strand.
TTATATTCAGAATCTTAAAATTATTAAATTTAAAATGCTAAATCGACTTTAGTCAACATATTCACCAAATCTCATGTTATCAAGGAAATCCTATTCCTCATAGGCAACAAATTTTGTTATGAAAAAGGTATTTGATATTAAGACTGAATCACCTTCTATCTTCCCCCATCTCTCTGCCCGACAAACGCATAAACACGCGAACCTATATTTATGTATGTATGTATGTATGTATGTATGTATCTATCTATCTATCTATCAATCTATCCCTCCCTCTCCCTCTCCCCTCTGTCTCTCACTCTATCTCTCTCCTCTGTTCCCCCTCATATCTCCCCCCTCTCTATCACTCTCTGTCTGTCTGTGTGTCTGTTTTTGTCTCTCTCCCTCCCCTTCTCTCTCTCTCTCTCTCTCTATATATATATATATATATATGTGTATGTGTGTGTGTGCGTGTACCTACTTTGTATCTCTCTCGTCCTCTCCCCCTTAATTGTGGACTTTCTCCCTTTCTCCCTTCCTTGTCTTCTCAGTCTCCCTCTCTTTTATTCTCTTTTCCCTCTATTTACTGCCTACGCGGGACCCTTTCGGCACCGGACGCTTAGGTTGCAGGTCAGTATATATCTCCTCTCTTCCTATTTCTCTTTTTATATCCATTCAAGATTACTTCCAGGCGTTACTCATCACTGTCTATTGTTTGGGCGAAACGTCGTATTTATTCTGTCTTTTCCAATCATTTAAAATTACATTTGTTTATTTTCTTCCGTCCACTCTTTATAATTTTGTTTGCTTGATTCTCTGCTAATTCTCGGTAAATTTTGCGGATGCCGCTAATATGCCGAATCGCGAAATAACGATGGTGGGGGTCAAACACAGACAGAAATACGCACACACAGACACGCACATACACACATACACACATGCACACACATACAAACGCATACATACATACATTCATTCGACGAGCTTCTTTCAGTTTCCATCTACTAAATTCTCTCAGAAGGCCTTGGTCGGCCGGAGCCTATAGTAGAAGACACTTGCTCAAGGTGCCATAAATTGGGACTGAACCGAGAACCATGTGGTTGGGGTGCAAGCTTCTTATCACATAGCCACTCATGTTTATATTATTTGATAATTATTCAGATATTTCTAAAATATTCGGCGACTGCAGAAAATAAAATAAATGCATTACATTAGAAATATATTCGGGCATTATAAATAGCAGGAATAGATACGTTCTTCTATGAAAAATTATTTGATTGCAATATTGACATTTTCGGAACGAATACATGTTAATTCATGTTAAACGTTATAGTCAACATGTTTTTTTTTCCTCAATTAACATCCCATAAAGTTTACACCGTAATTAGATACATGCTAAGAACATTTCCTCGAAGCTACATCTATTTAGATTCAGTTCAAATGTTGACACATTTCATTAGTTATTCGATATTTAAAACACAGCCCTAATAACAAATATCAATATAATTGTAAAAGAATTCTTGCAATACATAAAATAAAACAAATTTTGAGACTAAACGAAGAAATAATGGTACCGGCTTTATTGATTCCATTAACCATTTAATAATTAAATACTAATGACATAGAAGAATATAAACTCTTTTGATTAAAACAAAAATGTTACTCAAAGGTTATTCCTGGACTGCAGGTGGTCCATTTGTAAAAACATTAAAATAGAACAAAGCCCACTAGACATATATATGGCGCATTTCATTTCTCGGTTTTCTTAACTATAGGTTATATTGAACTTTTGTTTTATATTGAACTCATGTAATAAAATGTTACATGTACTTTCTGAAACTTACCTCATACCTCTAAGCACACACGTATGTACATTCATATAGATTATAGGTTCTCAAAGCGGGTGCTACATCCCCCCCCCCGGTGGGCATTGACACGGTAGACTGGGCGCCGGTAGCTAAGGGTGCGGTAGAGAAAATGGGTGGAAGGCAGTGGATTGGAGGGCGCTATGAATTCATTATAATATTATCATAGTATTGTATACAAATTAGATAATATTATATTAAATATCAAAGTATTCATTATGTATATATATATATATATATATATATATATATATATATATATATATATATATATTAGTAAAACATAAAATATTTATCTATTTATACATGAAAATAGGGGGCACGGTTTCAGTCATTGAGACTTTTTCAACTGTAAGTATGGAAAACAATTATGTTTTGGAAAAATTAAAAGAAAAGTTTTTAAAAGAATATTTGCATAGTATTCAAATACAAGGGGCACTTTCCTGGTTTCTGCCTGTCTCTGTCTCTCTTGTTTACTTTTGTGGGGTCGAGGTCCTTGGCAGGGAAGAATATATATATTGATATGTGTAACAACGATTGTATTGACCGTGTCTTCGAAATTCCGTCTCGCGAATACCATCCTCGGGCTGTGACCGACAATTCGAAGAGGACATTTTCAAATCAAAGACGTTCCTGATATTACTTCTTCATGGAATTCGCCATTTGAAATTCACTATGAGAATACAATTGCCTCAAAATACAAAATATTCTTAGATGAGTTCATCACCTCTTTTGAGAGAAATTTAAAGAATTTGTGTACACAATATTGCGTGTGTGGCACTTCTAGTTAGCATGTCTTGCTCACATTGTTGTAACTATGAATCAATAACAAAAAATGTTGGGCAAATAAATCTACACATATGTCTTGGGCTTTGCTATCACCCTGTGAATCATAAATCAAGAACTTAGATTTAAAAACATGTCAATGTAATCGTTTGAGATCTTTTTTAATATTCCGAAGCAGAAATATGGAGATTATCGCGAATTCTCTTTAGTGTAGCAGCAACTCTACTACAAAATGTTATACGCTGTATAATTCACGGTATAGATGGTATTGTGATAGGAAAACCTTGTGGAATATAATATTGTGTCTGTGCTACGATTTTATTGATTAGAAATTTTGAAAAATGTGTTCTCTGAAATGATAGTTTCACAATGTACAGGAACGTGTATTGTAATTGCATCGTAACATTACATAGAGGAAGAGAGATTCAATGTATGTGTTTTGGGTACGGTGCACTTCTATTTTACGATATTCTTTTAGTAAGCCCAATGACACTTATGCTATTCTGTTGGATAAAACATTACTTAATTTAATTGAACATGCAAGGTAGTCACACCAACATGCCTTATCAAAATATCGAACATTTAAAACCAAGAGATATTATGCTGAAGTAAAAATATAATACTTAAATATATGAACTCCAGCCGGGGCATATTCTATCATTGTATTATTTTATCACATTGTAATTCTATTAAACGGAAACAATACTACAACAAATGCAGAATTATATTAAATATTTAATATCCATATTCCTTATAAGGTATCATTCTTTAAAATCAAATACGTAGTTTCTAAAATTATAATTCTGTTTCTTGTAGTATAAGTCTTCCTCTTTTATTCCAGAGGTCATTCTATACCTCACCTCGCAGAAACGTTATGTTACTCCTAAAAGAAATATTGCAACAAATCAACTGTTAATAATAATGAAGGAAGATCGTGATGCACATTGAAGTAGAATACTTTTTTCCCCGTTAACTCGATACGTAAGGATTCTTTCATAAAACCGAGGGGAAAAAGCGATTTTAGGGAATACAGGTAGTTTGTATAGTCGTCGTTCTTCCCTTCTGCAGCCGGAAGAAGAAGCCATATAACATAAAGTATAAAATTTGAAATTGTCAAATATTGCAATGACAAAAGGATCACAACGGCTGTGGCAGTAGTCGTCGCTGTGGTGAAGTTGTGTTGATGATGATAATGATGATGATGAAGATTGTAGTGGTGGTGATGGTGTGGGTGCTGGAGCTGTTGCTGCTGCTGCTGATGACACTAGTGATGATGGCAGGGGTTGTCGTTTGACGGGGAGAGCAGCAGTGACAGAGATGGTGATGATGACGCCGACGACGACGCTGATAATAATGAAATATTATGGTGTTAATGGCGATAATGCTGGTGGCGATAGTAGTATTATTGTTCTGCGGGAGACAGACACATTAATTTATAGACTAAGAGATAGATAGATAGATAGACAGACAGACAGATGGACATTCTGACAAGGTGCGTTGGGTAAATTGTCACCATTTTATATTTTCAATTTCGCGCACGCGCATTGATTGCTTTGGATTTTGTCGACTACACAATATGGTAGGGTCTGTTGGGTACCACTGTATAGTAGAGCATGTAAGGTCTGTTGGGCACCATGACGCAAATCACACAGATATTTGGAAACGACATGCTGCACTGCTTGGAATTCGCACCGGAAGCTTCAATACGAACATTTCAGAGTGCTGGGATGTCAATCTGTGGACAGTGCAGAAGAGTTGGATAAATCCATTGTTGATTACTGAAGTACGGTATCTCGCAAAACTCATTCTGATCGTTCTGATAAGCAAAAATCTCTTGAATTTGAAGGCGGGATGCAAACCATGATTGACAACGATCCCTCCACGTAAATCAGGTCCATCGCCAGGGACATGGGAGTGTCTGAGTGTCTTATTAGGCATGTAGTGTAGGAAGACTTTCGGTATTCCTCATGCAAGATGAGAAAGGGCCAATTTTTATCGTAAGTCATCAAGGACAAGAGGAAAGACTGCGTTACGAAGCTTTTGAACAAACTTAAGCATCCCCTCTAATCGAAAATGCTTTGGTGTTTCTCAGACGAGAACAATTTATGCCAGAATCATATGGTGAATTCACAGAACAACCGTTGGCTTCCCGTGTCCCCAAAACACGTCCCGAGAGTGATAAAAATCAAACATCATGAGATTTGATCAGAATTGATCAAATATGTATCAGTGTAAAGGGGTTTGTCTTATGCTGGGTGACCTCATCCGGGCCGATGCTTACGATGGTTTGTACCTCTAATTCAATGCCTGAAGGAGATAATATATCTGTTAGTGATAACACGAAATTGCTTTTGTATAGAGTACTTAATAGAAAAGTGAGTTTTATTTTATTTAGGTTTAAGATTGATTTTAATGTTGTTTTACCTGGCATTCACGTAGGAAAAAGGGTTGGCCATTAAGGTTTTTTATTTCTTTTTTAAACGTGTGGCAAAGTTCGATTTTTCGAATGGCCAATTAAGTCAAACGTTGGATGTAGTCCTAGAAGTGAAAAACTTTAAACATCTATACTCTAAACTGTGCTAAATTCAAAGTATGTAAGCTAAATCGGTAACGCTAAAATAAGTAGAATTTTTTTAAGAGAAGAACAAAAATTGAATATAACAAAAACATAATGACGGCAAATTTAGGTAAGTGATACCACGAGCAAAATACGAGATAAATAAATTAGTAAATAAAAAGGCAACACCGACTCAGTGTTTGCTTATTCTGAAGATAATGGATAGACTGAGAAAATGAGACTCTTTAGGAAAAGGCTGAAATATAAAGGAGGTTCTACGCGAAAGATGGAGCATACTTGCTCTATGTCTCGTGGGCATCGGTACCATTTTCCTCTTTCTCCGTTCTTCCATTCTCCGAACTTTCCATCTTTCCGACGAAGGGCTACGCCCGAAACGTCATACACTCTCTCTTTCTTTTCCTGAGCGTCCAATAATACTATCCATATCACGTCCTCACTTTGTTGTTTTTTTGTTTTTTTGTTATTGTTTTTTTTAACTATATATATATATATATATATACACGGAACAGATCTCAAAGAGAAACTTCTCTTTGAGATCTGTTCCGTGTACCACACGACAGCAGCAGCAGCAGCAGCCAGAGGCACATCAACAACTTCGTCCAACGATGACCACCACCGCCGTCGCCACATCAGCAGCACGAGACTACGACTACTACCAAGCAGCCTCTTCACCACCAGCGTCAACACGACTTACTATGTACACCAAACTAAACCACCGCGGCACATCTCTCTCTTCGATTATGTTAGGTGACTTGGCTTCACCACGATAATAAACAGACAAGATATTTCAGCCAACGACGAACATCTGTATAACAAGAATCACGGCCCGGCATGGAAGCCACCACATCACAACTAGTGATCAGCACTGCCACACACACAGCCTCAACTCCTTTCACATACAGACTCATGCCTTTATATATTTATATACTTAATCCTTTATATTGAACACTCAATATTTCATCTATTCAATAAGACATTTTCCATATATTCAATAAGACATTCAATACTTTATTTCATAGTACCATCCATTTTTATTTTATTTTATATTATATATTGTATATTATATTATATATTGTATATTCCATATTCTATATCCCACATTGGTTATGCAGGAATATAAATAAAACATATAAAACAGACAGTGTTGGAACGCTTTTAAACAAAATAATATATATATATATATGCATATATATGCATGTGTATGTATGTATGTATGTATACACTAAATTCGTGGATTCATACTTGCCTTTATGTCGTGAGAGTGTATGTGTGAGGAAAGCTCGTGTGTCTACGTGTATGTGTTTCTACATCTGTTTATCAGTGTAGAAAATCTACATATTTTTCTTTCTGTTTGTAAGAGAGAAAAGGATAAAAGAATATATCCAATGTTTAATATATTATCCCGTCGTATATATTGTCTACCGAATAATAGGTAGCTAAATATATCTTCAAGAAAAATGATGTAAAGATATCAAAGCTGAAACAAAGCATTAACTTGCACTACTTGGCATCCTGGTCTCGTATACCGATGTTTATTTTGCCTGCAGTTCTATCAGATTTTCAAGTACGTTGATGTGTGAACGATAGTGTCCATGAAAACAGATTTGATCTACAGATTACGATTCCCCCGAGTGCAATCGTCTTTTAATCGATACCTTCAGTTGTATGTCTACTATTTCTTTCATACGCAAGAAATACACCCATTAACATAGTCCTGTTCATGTATTCGTACAATTATTTACTCGCATATTTTACATATATACACACATGTATGCACATGTACACATACATATCGAATGCATGCTCTAATGTTACTGCAAAGGCATACAGACATATATTTATATATAGGTATATACGTACGTATGAATCTATATGACGATATGCGTGTATATTTACGAGATTGCTGTGTTGATGCGCATGCGTAAAAATATATGTGTATACGATGTTTGAGTAGGTATGTATATATTCCGTGAATATTAATGTGAATTAATTGAAGCACATAGATGAGTTTGCACAAATACTATTGTTTTTTTCAATTGGAAATTCTCCTTACTGGAAAAAAATGTCTAATTACATGTATAGCGATACCATTAATTACGGTGGGATAATTTCAAATACCATCGGGTCAGATTTACTGCAAATTGGTTGCCTATTAAGGGCATAGTCTTGAATTAGCGTGTCGAAGTACAGGTGAAACAATACAGCAACAACATATACATACACACACACACACACAGATACACACACACACATATATACATACAAATTCTCTATTCGCATATCTCTCAACGACAGATATTCAATAACTACTCTAGAGTAAAGATTATTTGCCAACATAACGTGTCAGTCGAATGTTATATATATACATATATATATATATATATATATATATATATATATATATATATATATATATATATATATATACACTAGCCACCTTATTATTGGTGTATATAACGGTAATAATACGACTTTATTTACATTTTCTTCTTTACGATAGTTTCTTTTAAACGGAGCGAGACGTTTATAGTAAGAAACGCACACGAGCTAACGTAGTGACTATTTTCGAAATAGATGTAAGACGCTGTTTTCAACTGATGATCGCAAAGCATGTTTATCATGCAAAGCGAGAAATAGGTATTGAAATAGGTATTATTTATCTTTGTATTCCAATCAGAGGTAAGCCTATTTCTGAAGTGTTCATTGCATTGTTTGCGTGTATCTTTATCGTAATTTTTATGGTGGTTTTTGAAGAACTGGCTCTGATTTTGGGAAGTGGTATTTATACCCTACTTTTCTTAAGTTACTATATATATATATATATATATATATATATATATATATATATGTGCCTACATAAATTTTGATACGCACATACATGCGCATAGACATATACATATAAACAGACTCAAATGCACACACATATACACACACATACATATACACGCATAGAGGCTCATACGCGCACACACATACACACACAGATACACGCATACACACATACACGTATATATACAGACTCACACTCACACACACATATACACACATATATATACATATATAGAAATCCATACGTACACACGCACACATACACATATGCATATCATTCATACAAACTCATAGGCAAAGACACACGCACACATACACACACAAATACATATACATACACACACAGACACGCACACATACACACACATATGTATTTATACATATATGTATGTGTGTGTTTATGTGTTCTTACGTGTGTGTATATATATTGCGTAAGACTTCAAACTGCATCAAATATCGGGGCTGTAGTAGGGTGTTTCCATAATTCTGATGAGTGGAGCCACCACCTGGCCACCGTCGTTCCCATGTTTACTTGGATATTAGATAAGAGCTCCATTATGCAATACATGCGCTCTCACGGATAAAAGAAATTATTTCGAATCTGAAAACATAAGTCGAATCCTTTTAGATAACCTTTGTTGTTCCCTCAAATTGTGAATAGATTTTCCAGAATACGTTTCATTAAAACTGTACAATTAAACTTTATAATCAAATGACGTCAATTCCTATGAAATAAACGCATCTACATAAATTTCTATTTCAGTAATAAATTTTGAGAATTTTTTCATAATTCCTAATATGCGAAATCTAAATTGGTAAATGTATAGATAAATGATTTAAGAATCGAATGAACAAAATGCATTATACTTATGCCAAATTAAATCGATAATTAAATCAATAATTTGTGAATATAACACATTGAAAAAAATTCTAAAGTAATTTATAAAACATTTAAGCATAAACGTAACTATGTCTAGACATTTAAACTGCCTTATATTTGTGTATATTATGCTACATATGCTATATATATTATATACACATTTCATATATTCTTCTATGGTGCAGTGCGTACATATAAATAATACATACATACATACATACAAGAAGAGGGGTGATTCTGGTTTCCAACTACCCTCCAACATGGCTGAAGGGAGCAAGAATTTCTGACACATAATATCCATTATTTTATGCATATGTATGCATAGCAGTACTGCAAATCTAGCAAGTATGCAGACGCACGAAAAAAGACACACACACACACACGCACACACAAACACACACACACACACACACGCATACACAAACACATTCCCTATATGTATATTGATTTCTGACATGTTATAAGGATTATTCATTCCAATTCACTCCTAATCTCTTATTCATTTAAAATTTTGGAGTTTGAAAATATAGAGAATGGTGAATGAAGTAGAAATTTTAACATTTAGATAAACACATGGATTTTAATGCGTTCTATGTTTACAAGAATATATGTGCTCATGCATTTAAGTATATACATATATACATACGTAAATACATATATATACATAAATGTATTTACATTTATACATAGATATATATGTTATATATATATATATATATATATATATATATATATATATATATACGTGTGTTTGCGTTTGGGTGTGTCTATACAAGCGCCTGTGTTTATGTGTGTGTGCGTGCGGGTGCATTTGGGTGTGTGTTCGGGGTCATGGTAAGTTGATTGATCTTGTGTCTTCCGAAATATATCGGATTATATATAACTTAATCTTACAGAAGTATAGAAACTGAAATTTGTTGAATTGCCATCAAACGCTACGAAAAATCATAGCTAAACAAATCATAGTTAAACAAATAATATGATATAATCCTCAGTAATCTGAACTTTAATGGATTCAAAATACATTATTTACGTGCAAAACAATAATAATAATAATAATAATAATAATAATAATAATAATAATAAAGAAAATTTAGTCAAGAATACACCATAAAACATTACAGTACAGAAATGTCAGTTATGAAAGTCTCAAAAGTTTAATTGTTTATCGATTTCAGTATTGATTTAAGAATCAATAGCGTAGTCTTTAATTGATAGAAGGCCTAAATGCATCGGTTTAATTTTCACTAATTAAGCATTAACATCAATGATTGGAAATATGTCTGTGAATGTGTGTGTATATATATATATATATATATATATATATATATATATATATATATATATATATATATATATACACACACATTCACAGACATATTTCCAATCATTGATGTTAATGCTTAGTGTATATATATATATATATATACACACATTGACAGATATATATGTATGTGTATTAGATAGGTGTGTATGAGTGTCTGTGTATGTATGTGTATGTGCGAATGTGTGTTTGTGTGTATGTGTGCATGAGCCACAAACGTCAGGAGGAATAAGAGGTTAACGTAGCTATTTACCCCCTTGAGATCCGTAGGATTATAGCCCTAACACGGCTTTCATCGAGTGATAATATTTTTATTGTATAATATTTCACATGTGTGCAACAGTATGCCTGGTAAGTATTTTTCTATATAATTGTACATGTATGAATAAATATGGATGTAGAAGCTTACTTTTTCAGATCAACTAGACATCGTGATTATACCGATGCTTCAACTCTCAGAAAATAGTTTTATAATACGGAGTATGTATGTTGGTGCAGACATGTAAAATGCTTCATTATACACTGCAGTTGTTATTGCAAGACGAAGGGCGCAAAGTGGAAAATAGTTGAGAATCCACATCATATGTTAACGTATCAAAAAATACAAGCTATGAACTCCACTGTAATATATCTGAAATTTTCAAGGCTTGGAAACATAGCAGTTTCTGTTGGCGAACGAGATAATATCACTCTCTCCGGATGGTGTAGCTGTAATCTTTAGGTCACAAACCGCTCAACCTTATGACATTACGATCAAAGGAGGCATAATCTTTATTCTCTCTCTCTCTCTCTCTCTCTCTCTCTGGCCTTTCTCTGTTTTCTTTCTCCTTTTTTTGGTTTTTCAACCTTCCACCTGTTATTTCTACTCCATTCTCGCATTTTCTCGTTTCTTCTTTCTTCCTATCTACACGTTTTCGCTTTTTTTTCCGTCAATCATAATTCTTTTATTGAATGTAACATTTGCGTCCTGCTGACGGGAGATGTCGCTTCTATGAGGATTACGGGCCAGTGCTGGTCTTTTACTTGCATCCACTGTTCACCTATGCATTCTACCCTTAAGCCTGTTAATGCTAGTTGAAGCAGAGTCTCTTTTACCATTCTGACAAGTCGATCTTCACTCTATTCGCTCCAAAGCTATTTGCACAGAGATGTCGTGAGCATCTGACTGGCTTCTCTTCAGCTTGTTCTTATATCTCAGCTATGCTTGACGAACATTTCTGTGCTCACTATGACGTTGGCTCTACATGAAGATTTTGAGTATTCTTACGGTAAATCTTCTGACGACATGACCAGCAATTCTTAATTATGACTACATAAGGAAGATCACGCTTCCACGGATCGTATACTTGCTAAGTGCTTGTTACTGTTACTAGAATGTAGTCTGTTATTTCCAAAATAGTACAAATCATAAGCAAATTTGCTTCACATATAAACATTTTCACCATCTAGAATTACGCAGTTTTATTTGTATTTTAAAAACTAACATAACAAAAGCATTCAAAATTTTATCTTCTTTCGCTTGTATGCGTTTACAGACTAATATATAGGTGTTTATGCATATCATTCCATGTGTATCGCAGTCTGTCTGTCTATCTCTTCCTCTTCACCCCATCTCTCTCTAACTCTCTCTCTCTCTTTCTCTCTCTCTGTCTGTCTGTATATATATATATATATATATATATATATATATATATATATATATATATATATATACACACACACATACACACACACACATATATATATATATATATATATATATATGTATACATAAGTATATGTGTGTCTGTGAGTCTATGTATGCATATATACATATACATACGTACATATAGGTTAGTAGCGTTTGGATACGTATATATATGTATATATATATATATGTATGTATGTATGTATGTATGTATGTAAATGTATATATATAAATAGGTATCAAAACGCTACATATCTAGATTCTGATACTAGATAAGGTAAGCAGATTTATCGATTACTAACAGTCAATATTTACTTTTAAGTTTATAGTTTTATGGTAGAATTATTTTATAAAGATAAAGGTAACATCGTGGTTTGTTTAAAGGCGATTATATGATTTAACAGTACTGAATCGGTTACAAATATTTTTTAAACCTGTTCACTTAAATCAAAACCGCGGCGGTTGTTTTTTATGTAAAATTGTACATTTATATAAGATCGTATATTTCATATTTTGACAAGTGTTTCTCTGCTGCAGACATTTTATCAAATCTCGTCCGGTTTTCTATGCGTGCAATCACACGCCGCTCACACGACCGCACATCACACACATACATAACAATGTCTATGAATATATATATATATATATATATATATATATATATATATATATATATATATATATATATAAGTATGCATGTATGTGTTTTGTTATTCTTTTATTCTTTCCTTTGTTTCAGTCATCTGGCTGCTACCATCCTGGAGCACCGCCTTCGGCGGAGCACATCGACCCCTGGATTTATGGTTTGTGAGCCTAGTACTTACTCTATCGGTCTCTTTTGCCCAACCGATAAATTACAGGGACGTAAACACACGAACATGGGTTGTCAAACGATGGTAGGTGGACAAATACAGATGCAGACACACACTCACACACACACACATACACACACGCACACATGCACACACGAACACACACACACACACACATCTCTCTCTCTCTCTCTCTCTCTCTCTCTCTCTCTCTCTCTCTCTCTCTCTCTCTCTATATATATATATATATATATATATATATATATATATATATATATATATATATATATATATATTTATAAATAAGGACAAGGCGGGCTATTTAAGCTAGTCGTGTGCATACGTGCATATATATGTATATGTACGTCCGTATATGTAAGTATACTGTTTATATACATGTATTTGTATTTATGTACTGGAGTATATTCCACTGATGAAGGCAGAGCATTATTATTTATGCAAAGCCAGAAATCCAGGATTTGGAATTATCTTTATTTTACTGGTTTATTTGGTCTTCGTCTTCGCTAATCGTGCCATGCGGACATTTATTGTGGTTTTAGAGCCAGGATTTGACTGCTATCTTTTCAGCGTGGTGGTATCTCTTGATACCCTGTATTATAATTTTATATATATATATATATATATATATATATATATATATATATATATAGACAGTTTCTGTCTACCAAATCTACTCATAAGGCCAGAGGCTATAGTAGACGACCTAGACCTAACTTACGTACAGTCATCAAATATTTACAAATACAATTACAAACTGTCTTATACATCTCTGTGCCCGTTTTAGGTTTCGGGCCGATACATTGTTAAGGCATTTTTATTTTTATTTCATTTGTCTGTTTAATTAACATAATTAATATTCCTATTCCTCTACTCGAAACGTAAATGACTTTCTGACTTCCCGAGCGATGAACTAATCCATCTGATTGTTGTTCACACACCCGTCTTTGTCTCCGGTCTTTTTTGTTTTTTTGTTAATTCCAACTATATATATATATATATAGCCACCATATGTTGGCCCAAAGTTTCTGCAATTTATTTATAGTTTTGTCTGCGGGGGCAAAGCACCAAATAAGCTCTCATGAATTGGGTAACAGATATAGAGCTAAATCAACGTGAAATGCATTGTTTAGTACCAGGAAATTTCTGTGTTTAGATATGTATAAATTATATTATATATACATAAGACATATTCAGTTATATAGTATATTCTGGGATTTATATAACATTAAAAACAATCTAGTTTTTCTAACTCATGATATCAATATCTCGTTTCTCATTCTGCATTTTGTAGCATATAATTATGTGAACAGCGATGGACAAGTACTGTAATCGTGCTGGAGAACATCTGAGTAGTCGCAGACTTGAAGCAATTTGAAACTTTTAAATTTGTTGTACACACACATACGCAAAAATCTACAATTATGCTTACGTATACACACATATAAATATGCATGCATGCAAAGACAGGTATTTCTTTATGGATAAATATTTCACATCATTCATATTCAGAGCAACATTTCTTGAACTTGTGATAGTTCCATCACGTTGATGTATATGCATGTGCTGTCCATGAACAGCCAAAATAACTAGTTGCTTCATCAATATAATAGATGAAAATGACACTTTGCTTCGAGGTCTTGATTGATAGTGGTGCGCAATCCAACACATAACAAACACCAGGAGTAGCTATCTACCACGAACGTAACCTTCTATCTTCCCACGCATCATGACATTGCTGTGAAAAAGCATTTCTAATGAAATCTTCAAGAATATATTGACATGACAACCACACAAAAGCACATAAATATAAATACTAAAATGAGTTCGAACTTTTGTATATAAATAATACTGGTAGTGTATTCATCAAAAACAGTAACAGATGCAAGCGATTTGATATTGTTCTATGTGACAGAAAGTAATAGATAATCACTGTTAAAGCGTCCAGCTGCCGGGCTGACTTGAATATATAATCTAAATTCGGTAAAAGGGGAATAACTCTGGTGAACTTATGATGAATTTCCAGCTCTTGTGTCAGGGTATAGAATTTAATTTGATCCTATTATCATAGTTGTAAAAAGAAAAATAACACCAGCTCAGTCAAGACGTTCCACAATAGTAGGATTCCTTATTGTAGAACATTGGAGATTGATTTGTATTATCCAACTGTACAAAATATTGAAAGAAAGACAAGAAAAGAAAGAGACCTCGATATTATGTAAATAAAGGAATTTATCTGTAAAAATATGTGACAATTATTCGGTAGCAATGATAAACTCCGAGTTTCGGATGCCCGGGCGGAAAGATCATTTTCATAGCAATTTTCAATGGCCATATAATTGAAGAGATGGTGGCGTGGGTTTCCGCCCCGCTACGCTGATTTCATAAACAGTAAAAGGGACAAATCATAAATAATGCCGGTAGCTTATTCGCAATTTTACAACTCTGGGTCATATATAATACGGTTAAAGTACACTTTGGCTGCTGCTGCCGAAATCAATTATATATATCTATATATACATACATGTTTGTGGTGTGTATGTATGTATATGAATATATCTGTGTGAGTGTCTGTGTATAACGGAACATTTTCAACTGCGGCAGTTGTGCGATTTTAGCTATATAATTTTATTAATGAGTAAATTATAAATAAGTGTCTTGTTTACATGAGTTTTAAGAGAAAGATTTATTCTAATCCGTTTTAGTTTAAAAAGAACAATATGTTCTGTATAACTGAATTAAGTATTTTCCGTAGTACGCATTTCTATAGGGATAACAATAACGTTAATTGTAATAAAAGTAACAACCACATTTATATAACTGATGTACATATTTATACATTATCTCTCTCGCTCTCTCTCTCTCTCTCTCTCTCTCTCTCTCTCTATATATATATATATATATATATATATATATATATATATATATATATATATATTATATTATATTATATTATATTGTGTATATTATATTATATTATATATATATATATATATATATATATATATATATATATATATATATATATATATATATATATATATATATATTGTAGTATATTGCCACTTAAGTGTGGCTGACCCCTAGGGGTGGATGTTACTGTTGCTTTTAGCCCCAGGAGGACATCTCCTCCAGCTGGCTTATCGACACACTACTGTGTCCTGTTTGCCAAGGGAAGTTACCCCTCCCATCATGATCTGTAGCACGAACGGACCCGGGTTTCAGGGTTATTTCCCCTCGTCGACGTTCGATAGCCACTGATCTTTGATGAGAGAGATAAAAATCCTGGCAATCTTATATCTTCTTTTCCAGTGAAATTCTTCACTGATATCGAAAAGGTGAAAACAAGCAATGTTAATTCTCTAAATGAAGTATTAATAGTAACTGCACGATAAAGTGTAGTATATTGCCACTTAAGTGTGGCTGACCCCTAGGGGTGGATGTTACTGTTGCTTTTAGCCCCAGGAGGACATCTCCTCCAGCTGGCTTATCGACAAACTACTGTGTCCTGTTTGCCAAGGGAAGTTACCCCTCCCATCATGATCTGTAGCTTATCGACACACTACTGTGTCCTGTTTGCCAAGGGAAGTCAACCCCTCCCATCATGATCTGTAGCACTTCCCTTGGCAAACAGGACACAGTAGTGTGTCGATAAGCCAGCTGGAGGAGATGTCCTCCTGGGGCTAAAAGCAAAAGTAACATCCAACCCTAGGGGTCAGCCACACTTAAGTTGCAATATACTACACTTTATCGTGCAGTTACTCTTAATACTTCATTTAGAGAATTAACATTGCTTGTTTTCACCTTTTCGATATCAGTGAAGAATTTCACTGGAAAAGTAGATATAAGATTGCCAGGATTTGATCTCTCTCATCAAAGATCAGTGGCTATCGAACGTCGACGAAGGGAAATAACCCTGAAACCCGGGTCCGTTCGTGCTACAGATCATGATGGGAGGGGTAACTTCCCTTGGCAAACAAGACACAGTAGTGTGTCGATTAGCCAACTGGAGGAGATGTCTTCCTGGGGCTAAAAGCAACAGTAACATCCACCCCTATGGGTCAGCCACACTTAAGTGGCAATATACTACACTTTATCGTGCAGTTCCTGTTAATACTTCATTTAGAGAATTAACATTGCTATATATATATTATATTATATTATATTGTGTATATTATATTATATTATATTATATTATATTATTTTATATTATATTATATATATATATATATATATATATATATATATATATATATATATATATATATATATATATCTAATATTATTATTATTATTGTTCTTCTTCTTCTTCTTCTTCTTCCTCTTCTTCTTCTTTTTCTTCTTCTTCTTATTATTATTATTTGGCAGAAGTAACAGCGTGTCTGAAGACCACACCCCAGCACACACGCAAATACACACACATACCTATGCTTTTGGAGCGTGAGATATATAAAATCAAAGATGAGAAAGGAAATAGATAGATAGATAAATCGACATAGGGGAAAACATAGAAAGAGAAGGGGTGTTATAAGCATCCTCTGTGTTATCCAATGCTCTTCTGAATTTCGATGGGAACAATTTATTAAACCTATGAATTTTCTTTTCCTTTTTTTTTTTTTTTTGGTTTCCGCCAGCCACATTATCCTGCTTGTAATTCTCAAACATTAAAATACTATCATATTCTGGATACCTTCGGCGAGCAGCATCATGTGTATATATTTGCTCACTAATATATGCGATTCAGGCAAGTCGGCCATCTGGCAGAAACGTTAGCATGCCGGGTGAAATGCTGAGTGGTATTTCTTCTGCGTTTACGTTCTGAGTTCAAATTCCACCGATGTCGACTTTACCTGTCATTCTTTCAGGGTTGATAAGTTGCGTACCTGGGTCGATCTGATCGACAAGCCCCCTCCCCAACATCTCGGGCCTTTTGCCTAGAGAAGCAAATAATATATGCGATTTAAACACAGTGTCAGCACTGGAAGAAAAACGACCATATTTGGTATGAAGACAAAAGGTGTTCTGTCATCAGGATAATGTTCAGCCACATAATACGGGTATGACATTCCAAAAGCTGAAGCCGTTTGAATGGGAAATGATGCCTCACCCACCATATTCGCGGGACACCAGCCCGTTTGATTATCATTTATTCCGAAGTCTTCAAAGTCATTTGGACGGAAAAGATATGAATAGTGTAGATGAAGTCAGAATAATACTGGAGGAGTATTTTTCGTCACGGACAAGTGACTTTTGGACGAGGAGCGTTCTAAGTCTACGAGATAGCTGGAAGAGTATTGTAGAAAATGACGGAGAGTATATTTTAGATTCAAAAAGAAATTTAAATAATCTTAATTTTGAAAAATATAAGAAGTTTAAAAAACCACATCATAACTGGGACGACCCAATTTATTGCTATAGTTATTTTTCTTCAAAAGTGATGTATTGTAAGTCAACAAACATCGGTTTCAAATTTTGGCACAAGGCAGGCAGAGTCTAAGTAAATTACAGTAAAACTAGGACACAGTTGGTCGAAACGATGAAAATCAACGCTGACCTTGGCGGAATTTGAACTCATGATAACGAACGAATGCCGTTAATTATTTTGCCTGGCGTCCTAACACTTCTGCCAGCACGCCACCTTAAGTCATATACATATAAAATGACTTTTAAAAGCTTAATATTCATTACAAAAATTCTATCCGATATTTTTGCGCATGAAACATTCAATTTTAATTATTATTTTCCATGTAAATTTTCCATTTAACACGCAAATAATCATTTAAATTAAATGACAATGGTGGATATGATCTTAAGTGGAAACGCTTACACAAATAATTGAATTCAATTACGATGTTTTAAATTAAATATTATAAAAGTGAGGACAACTACTTAAATGAATCCTTGATTATAAACGGGAAAAGTTCACAAACCATTTAGCATAATTCCAAGGTATTACTTGAAATTCTTTAGAGTTCCAGAAATCGTATTTATAAAATTTTCTGAGCGTCACAATAAACAATATACAATAATCACAATAATTATATACTCACACATTTAAAATATCTTTTAAAACTTGATAGTTTCGAATAGAAATATCGACATCTTAGAACCTTCGAGTCCTACTATTTAAATCAAATTTGTACGCATGTTCTGCATTGAATATTATTAAATAATTCTAAATAACTTAAAGTTCTTATCTTGCAGTCATTATGTTCAGACTCTATATTCTAAAGCAAGCAAACATATATAACCATGGCCACAAGGCATTTTCATAAAGACAAGAACATATGACGTTTTACAGTGATATTAGAGGACGATAATTACACCGAGGAAGAGGGACTTGCTCTATAAATGACAAAAGCTTGGTTGGCTTCGTTGTTCATTCACAACAAAAGATCGTTTCTGAATGTTCACTCTACTTAGCTGTCTATCGTCTCGTTTGCAAAGGAGGGAATATAGAAAGATGTGGTTGTGTTGTTAAGAAACTCGCTTCCCTCGGGGAAGTGTTTTCCACTATTATGACGGGTTGACCGAAGCCTCGTCAATGCATATTGGAGATGAAACTGAAATAAGACCTGTATCTATCTTTAATTCGAAATCGCCATACAGATCTTAAATACAGATTAATGCGTTCGCAATTTGCTATTACATTAATAAGGGATTGTCATGACATTTAAAAAAAATACATCTATTGCACTGTGAATGAAAGCTATATTTAATAATTTCATTATTATAACAGAATGTATCCCATTTCATATTTTTATACTGTTTTTAATAAGTACTGGAGGTCGGCAAATAGCAGAGCTTATACATATCTGTGGTGATATAAATTTACTAATCCAAACAACATGCTGCATATATATAAGTTTTATTAATTTGCTAATACAAATATAATTTGTATCAGTTTGGTAACGCAAGTTATATATAAGAAAATGTAAGTTGTCAAGAACAAATACTATAGATTATTTCTGAGAGAGTCTTAGTTTGGAAACATTTAAACACTTGTTATATTATGTTATACTCTAGAATGTTATACTCTAGAGGCATAGTAGATTATACTTTTGCAAATTTTATCTGTACCCAGTAGTGCAATTTTCTGTATATTATATATATTTGTAAGTCCTGGTGTTTTTGTTATGTATTTGTCTGAATATTTGTTTATTATACCTAAGGCAACTACTATGATAGGAATTGTTTCTGTTTTTAGATTTCACATTCGAGTTATCTCAATTTCCAGGTCTTTGTATTTTGAAAGTTTTTCCATTTCTTTTAGAGAAACGTTGTCATCTGCTGGTATTGATACATCAATTAGAAAGCATTTTTTTTCTTCATGATCTTTGACAACTACATCTGGTCTATTTGCCTTAATTTCTCTATCTGTGTGTATTGGCATATCCCAAAGTATGGTTGCTTTCTCATTTTCAGTGACCTTTTCTGGCGTGTGTTTATACCATCTTTTTTCTGTTGTTATTCCATAGTGTTGGCATAGCTTCCAGTGTATATAGGTCCCAGCTCTGTCGTGTCTGTGAATATATTCCTTCTTAGCCAGGACTGGGCAGCCAGAGATAACATGATTTATTGTTTCTTGTCCATCTCCACATATTCTACAGTTACTTGTTATATTTCTTTTCATTATGTGTTTTTGGTAATTTTTGGTGGGGAGGCTCTGGTCTTGTGCAGCAATTAAAAATCCTTCAGTCTCTGCTTTGAGTCCTGAGCTTCTCAGCCATTGCTGGGATTTTTCTCTGTCTATTTCTTTCGCATGTAGTTTAGCCCAGTATTTAGCATGTAGGGGCTTTTCTTGCCATCGTTTTATCATGGTCCGTTGCTGTTCTAGTTTTAGTTTGGATTTCATTTGTTTTATAGCTTTTGTTGTTTCTTCTTCTTCTTCTTCTTCTTCTTCTTCTTCTTCTTCTTCTTCTTCTTCTTCTTCTTCTTCTTCTTCTTCTTCTTCTTCTTCTTCTTCTTCTTCTTCTTCTTCTTCTTCTTCTTCTTCTTCTTCTTCTTCGTATTTGTTACGTAGATTGATTTCTTGTTTGTATTTGTCAGCTTCCTTAAATACTGAAAACAGTTTTTTGTTTTGCTCGTGTTTTGTGGCTCTTTGTATTAGTTTCCCTTGCTTCTGGAGTAGGTATTTTTGCACTCCTATGGTGGTTATTTTATAATAGTTTTCTAGCTGTATAAGACCCCTGCCACCTTCTGTGCGTTGTATATATAGCCTTTCTATGTCAGATTTTGGGCGGTGCATCCTATATCCTGTCATTATTTTTCTTGTTTTCCTGTCTATTTTACATAGTTCGTTTAGTGTCCAGTTAAGGATGTCGTAGCTGTAGCTTATAACTGGGACAGCTAAAGTGTTGATACCCATTATGTTGTGTTTAGCATTGAGCTTTGTTTTTAGTATTGATCTAACTCGTCTATAGTACTCTTTCTTTATTTTTTCTTTCATTTGTGTATGTTGTATCCTATCTAGTTCATTGACTCCTAAATACTTATATGGTTGGCTTTCGTCTAGTTCTCTTATTTCATTGGCCTTATCTAGTGTTATATTGCTACTTTTAACTAATTTTCCTCTTTTCAGGGTTGCTTTGGCACATTTTTCTAATCCGAATTTCATATCTATTTCCTTGGTAAAGCCGTGTACTGTCTGTAGTAGTGTTCCTAGCTCTTTGTCGTTTTTAGCATATAATTTTAGGTCATCCATATATAGAAGGTGGCTCTCCCTGGAATATTCCTCTTCTAATGGGGATGGCTTTCGTTTTCACAAGTCCCTCTTTTGTTTGGAGCTGTAGCACTGTCTGCCATTTGTTCATTGAGTGCTCTATGTATTTTATGATAATTGGTGCCACCTTGTTTATGGCTAGTGTTTCCAGAATCCACGTGTGAGGCACACTGTCGAAAGCCTTTTCGTAGTCCACCCAGGCCATATTGAGGCCCTTCTTCTTTCTGCGGCTCTCTTCAGTTATGGCTTTATTGATCAATAATTGATCTTTACAGCCGTATGAGCCCTTGAAGCATGTTAACTGAATGTCTATATCCAGTTTAGTGTAAACAAGTTATATAGAAAACAATTACTGCAGAGATGTGACAGAGAAAATGCAAACTAATTAACAATATGGAAGCAACGCATGAGTTATAGTTAAACTGTCTCGGCATAATAACAGCATCCCTTATTATTATTATTATTATTATTATTATTATTATTATTATTATTATTATTATTATTATGTATACATATTTCGAAATGTCATTTTAGTATGCTTCGACTTTTCAAGAAAAGAGCAAATGCTTGTTTTGCAAGACCTTTCAGCCCTCGGCGATGTAAAAATATTATTCAAATGCAGTTTCTCCTGTCGGTTTGAAATAGAGTTTCCTTTCCTTTTGTTTTCCAAATGGACTGCCATTATATCATGTAAAAGAATGTATGTTTTCTAAGCCGTTATATAAAAACTGATTTCTTGAAATTATTTCTGCGTCTTAACTGTCATATCCAGTAAATATATCTCTCCGTAAACTACGAGTAAAAATGCCTACCTCTTTATAGTTGAAAATATCAAGTAAGAAGGTTAATTGTTTTAGCAGCAGGATGCCGTTATTCATTTCCACATTCATTTTCTCTCTATTCAGTGAAATACAATTCTAAGTATATCGTTCCAAATGCAGTAGCACAAAAATATATACTAGTGCATACAGATACACAAGAAAACCAATTGCTACGTAATTCACTGAAACTCAACAAAATAGATATAGGTTATATGAATACAGTCTGCTGATGAAGCAAAGATATACCTCTGATATATTAGTTTACTTGAAATATCATGAATAAAATATATGTTAACTTAATGTCTATATCCAGTTTAGTGTAAACAAGTTATATAGAAAACAATTACTGCAGAGATGTGACAGAGAAAATGCAAACTAATTAACATGTGACAGAGAAAATGCAAACTAATTAACAATATGGAAGCAACGCATGAGTTATAGTTAAACTGTCTCGGCATAATAACATTTGGTGTTCAGAGTAACACAATATGTATTAACATTTTATTAATTGCAGTCATTAGCGTCTAAACAATTAGCGATATACTGATAATAAACACGTGCAAGTAATCTATTGGGGTATTATTTAATTTGACAACACGATCGATTGCTCATATCATATATATTTTCTTTTAAGAGTTTTGGCTCAGGTTCAGCTAGCTGCAAATTTCCAGTCAGTAAATTCGTTCTATATAACACAATTTTCTTGTAATTTATAAGTCCTGATGCACACATGTGCCAGTATTCATATATACATGCACACACACACACATACACACACACACACATATATATACATATATATAGGTATATAAAAGTTGAATGTGAATTGGTCCTTTAATTGGAGGTTTCTAAAAGAGATTTCTAAAGTTGATACTTTATACTTCGCTGGGAGTGAATTTGCGAAGGTATGAAAGTAGTACATGTATATAATATATGGTAAATTTATAGAATGAAGCTCCATAAATCCCCTCAGCGTATATCGGTAAAATGTAAGTAAATTCCAGATGCTATATGGTCACGTAATATCTTGATATCTAAATTTTTGGCGTTGTTCACATCCCTAAAAGACACAAGGCTTTGATATACATTCATGCATACACCAGCTCTCACTCAGTCAAAAACACACTCACACACACACAACAACACACACATACACACAGAGACACACAAATCTCTGTGTGTATATATATATATATATATATATATATATATATATATATATATATATATATATATACACTGAGACCCTTATTTCTGCGTACAATGGTCACTAATCTTTTATCCTCTTCCATCTTTCTCTATTTGATGTTATTAGAAGCCTGGCCACCTTATGCTACAGCGGAACCGATGCACGCAATGACTTGTGCATATGATATGCACACATAGGCACGTATTATGTTCAGACAACACACACACATAATCTACAACGGATGTTACATAGTATGTCAGCTAATATATCTGTATATGTATTAATATTGTATGGGTACACGTGTGCGCATGCGTGTGTCTTTGTTTCTTTGCTTGTTTGTGTGTGTGTGTGAGTATGTTTATGTGTGTGTTGCATAAATATGCATGACAGCACTCACGAAAACATTTACCAGAAACGAAAACACCAATTGACTCAAAAAATCCGACCCTTAATTTTCTTTTGCGGTAAAAAGAAATCTAAAATACATCTTCACTAAATTTTACAGTCACAATTACAATTGCGATTACTCATAAAGTATTCCATTGAAAAAGTCTTCTTTCCTGTTACTTTTAAACTGTGCGTTTTTTTTAAAGGTAAACGTAGAACATAATTTCACTCTTACAGTATATCAAGTATTTTATTTCAATGTACATTGAAAAGGAAACGCACAAGTAAAAGGTAATCAAGAATCAACATTGTACAGAATCGGATAGAACAGCTTGTATGCTGTCCTTTGTGTTAAAAAAAAATTCCAATGTTAAAAAGTTTAATCCGTTCAGGATCCTAAACAAAGAACTAGATTACAAGGATGATTTTTGGTATTGTTAAAATATGAAGCAAGTTGCATTGCATTGTTTACAACATTTATTTGCGTTCTGGCTTCGAATTTTGTCGATAAGCAGTGCTAATACCTCATTTAATGCTGTAATTACAATTCTGTTCCCGGGAGTCGAAATCTTGCACTCAGAAATTACTTCATAGCGAAAACTTGGATTAACAAGAATGATTCCATGAGAATCGTGTATTGCGTTGCTTTACGTTCTTTTCATATGATGTTTTTAATATATTTGTTATGGAAATGTTATTATCGTATCTATATTTTATCTGGTGTTTTGTAAGACATTTGTTAAATTATTATTTCCAAGTTGTAAAATAGTAGATTTTATAGAATATTTTAGTTGATGTGAAAGTCATCATTTGTAAATTTTCTTCTCGAAAACTCCAATACTTCTCCGTTTTCAAGCTATGTTACTTTAGACATTTGTTATTGTCACAGCTAATGTCGTTTATATCCAACGGAGTTTTTTATTATCAAAAGAAATGATGGCAACTTTACACTATTTATTTACAGACATTCTACAAATCGATATGCATTATTAATTTTTTTTATGCTATTTGCTATTCTGTTTACTCAATTTTCAAGAATTACTTTCAGGGAATGTGAATACACCTGCTTTTGTAAGTCAGATAACATCATGTTGAATAAAGTACGCTATTGTCAAGCCTGAATACTTGTTAATAACATCGAATTCGCATGTTCTTAAAAGGCGGAGAAAACGCCTGGTGCTATTATATTCGTCATTCATTCTGGGTATTACACATAATGGAAAGATCCTTTTGTTCCCCATTATCTCAGGTTGATTCCATTTGCAAATTACGTTAAGAGTACGCTTGACATACAGATAATCAGAAACATCATTGTTAGTATGAATATGTAGGTAAACTATGATTCAAACAACAAAGCGCACATCGTCGAGATGAACAGAGATTTTCCCATCTAAAGTGTTTGAAGGGACAGATTCCCATTGTATAATTGTCAATTATCATAGAAGAATCTCCAATTTTACGACGATTTCTAAATGGTTATATATGTATAAAACGTATCGCAATACATTATATGAAAACCTCCTCCAACATTCTGCATTTACCAATTTACCTTTGCAGATTCATATACTGACGGGCATACGTATATATATATATATATATATATATATATATATATATATATATATATATATATATATATATATGTATATGTATATATATATATATATATATATATATATGTATATGTATATATATATATATATATATATATATATATATATATATATATATATATATATATATATATATATATATATATATATATATATATATATATATATATATATATATATATATATATATATATATATATATATATATATATGTATATATATATATATATATATATGTATATATATATATATATATATGTATATATATATATATATATATATATGTATATATATATATATATATATATATGTATATATATATATATATATATATGTATATATATATATATATATGTATATATATATATATGTATATATATATATATATATATATATGTATATATATATATATATATGTATATATATATATATATATATATATATGTATATATATATATATATATATATATGTATATATATATATATATATATATATATATATATATATATATATATATATATATATATGCGAAGGCGCGTGGCTTAATGGTTAGGGCAATCGGCTCACGATCGTAAGGTCGTGAGTTCAATTCTCGGAGACGCGTTGTGTCCTTGAGCAAGACACTTTATTTCACGTTGATCCAGTCCACTCAGCTGGTAAAAGTGAGTAGTACCCGTATTTTCAAAGGCTGGCCTTGTCACACTCTGTGTCTCGCTGAATCTCCCTGAAAACTAAGTTAGGGGTACACGTGTCTGTGCAGTGCTCAGTCACTTGCACGTTAATTCCACGAGCAAGCTGTTCCGTTGATCGTATCAGCTCCTATTGTATATACACACGCAGAGACAAACACACACACACACACACACACGCAGAGACAAACACACACACACACACACACACACGCACGCACACATACACACACACACACAAACACACACACACACACACACACACACACACACACACACACACACACACACACACATATATATATATATATATATATATATATATATATATATATATACAACTACATATGCATATAGATATGTGTTTATACCTATACATATATGTGTATGTGTATATCTCGAAATCTCAAGGGGTTATGGATGGAATACACAAAGGGACATTGCACAGTACACATACACACATACAGATATACTCACACATTGAAAAGAAACGGTGTGTGCGTGCGTGCGTGTGTGTTTGTGTATCCGCAATACTTTCCGCTCAACAACAAGACACTTGGGTTTCAGTTGCAAAAATCGCCTTGCTTGTGTCGAGAATTATGACATATTCTTGAAAACTTTGTCTAGAACTCTGAATAGGTATCGCCAAACTTTCGGCAAAATTTGATGCAGATTCTCTGCTCAACTTTCTCTGTCATGGTCACTAGGACGATCACGCTCTACACACCTTCACGCCAAGTAATGCTGGAGGCAGAGGAAGTAATTTACAATGGCAAAAAGTAGTACGTATGCACAACAGGCGTCAAACTCAATCTGTGCCAAGCGGGTTACTAGTCGTGCTTTAGCCTCGTTACTATGGCAACAGTTTTTATACTTATGATCAGACCACGTAAATGTTTAAAATCTTAACTGACAATGGCGTATTTATGCTACGATATAATCTATGGATGCATCAGCTCAATGCTACCGAAACTGCTATAGTGAATTTTGGACCCCATATGCTTTATTCTTTGTATCTATCTACCTTTCTTTCTCTCCGTCTGTCTGTCTGTCTGTCTGTCTGTCTGTCTGTATGTCTGTCTCTCTTTCTCTCTCTCTCTCTCTCTCTCTCTCTCTCTCTCTCTCTCTCTCTCTCTCTCTCTCTCTCTCTATATATATATATATATATATATATATATATATATATAAGCGTGTATCCATTTATGTTTGGATCTGTGTGTTACATAAGTGAGCATGCGTGCACACAATGAATACGTTTTAATCATGCTTTGTGTACAAATTGAGTAAATTGCTGACGGCACACAATACATCAGCGTGTGTTTTATTCAGCTTACCTTATGAAAAAGATGATGTTATTCAATATCTTGGGAAACAATTCTATGGTTGTTACTTTCAGCGTGTACCCTCTCCATGTTGTGTAATGCAGTTCTGAAATATAATCAATAAGTATATAAATTCTCAGAAGTATACGTAAATAAAATCATACACTTATAAATAATGCCCCAAAACGATGTTTAAATTTCAGGTCACATTAGATTCAAAGTGATACTAAAAGACTGAATGTGAGCGAGGGAGTGACGATGTAGAAAATTTTAAATAAAAACCCCCGCGCCTTTGGAGATTTTTGAAGAAAACACTCCAAGTGTGTGTAAAAGACACTGCAAAAGAATTTTCACTATATCACTGACAATGAAATCATATTATAGAAATGCTTAAGAATTGCATATTAAAAATAAAAGTTAAACGTGGCTTATACTCAGAATATAATTGGAATTTCGAAGACCAAATCTCATAAAGAGCATAATGTCATACAGCAAGTTTCATTAAATCTTCAAACATAAGATAATGTGAGACATATATCGTTGCATATTTTCGATTTACGGTTATTCAATCAAGTGCCTTTCATCGTTTTGGGGTCGATGAAATAAGTACCAGTTACGCACTAGAGTCGACGTAATCGACTTAATCCCTTTGCCTGTCCTTGTTTGTCCCTTCTATGTATAGTCCCCTGTGTGCAATAAAGAAATACATACAGTGAATAGTATGGATATATGTGCGTGTGTGGTGTGAGTGAGTGCGGTGTGTGTGTATAATCTATATGTGGAGGTGAAATGGCCCGTGGTTAGGGAAGCGGACTAGCGGTTGTTGGGAGTGTTTATTGAGCGTAAATATCTAAATCTCTACGAGGCTCCGCAGGGGATGGTGGTGAACCCTGTCGTAATCTTTCACCACAACTTTCTTTCACTCTTTCTTCTTTTTCTGCTGTACCTGTATTTCAAAAGGGCCAGCCTTGTCACACTCTGTGTCACGCTGAATCTCCCCCGAGAACTACGTTAAGGTTACACGTGTCTGTGGAGTGCTCAGCCACTTGTAGGTTAATTTCACCAGCAGGCTGTTCCGTTCATGAAATCAAAATGAACCCTCGTCGTCATAACCGGCGGGTTACTACAGCGACACACACACACACACACACACATACACACATACGCACACACACACACACACACACACACACACACATACACACACACACATAT
>NC_142932.1:33361662-33364162 GCF_046866305.1 Octopus bimaculoides
GCTGTGATTTATATGTCTTTTTGCATGAGAAAAACAGTAGGGTAATTGTCTCCATCCATCAAAATTTAATACGAAACACTAAATCTAGTTTCAATCCAGTGACTCAACGTACCTGTGAGTTCATGTAGAGGGTGAAATATTTCTAAATTCATACAAACAGATGAATCATATAAATCGGTTCAGTGCTTAATGAATTATGGAAGAAAAAAGGACAAATATGCTATTTAGGAAATCACTGCTTTATTTGCACAGAAGCCTCTCCTGAGGCTGCATAAAATTGAATATATGTGGTCTTGTGACCGAAGAATGTTACAGATTTAGGAAAGTAAGTTTGCAAAGGAGATTTTTGTCTATAAAATCAATGAGAGTTTGTCAATGAGCATAAAATTAATATTGCGTATACTGAAGGGCTTATTTTAGTAGTGGTAGAAAAGAGCATAGTGAAGAAACGTTGTTTCGAGCCAGTGATGATGACCTACGGACATTGGAACGGTTGTGATACATGTATTACTTGGAGGAAGTGTGTAGCGGTCGTTACATATAGAAACAGGGGAAAATAAGAGTGGAGTACAACGGGTTAACATATAAACATGTTTGTTATTTATTCTTTTATTTTTTTTGTCACTTCACTGCGGCCATGCTGGAACACCGTCCTTAGTCGAACAGCTCGACCCTAGGACGTATTCTTTGAAAGCGTAGTACTTTTTCTATCGACCTCTTTCGGCGAACCGCTAAGTTACGGGGAATTAAACACAGCAGCATCGGTTGTCAATCGATGGTGGGGGTAAAAACACAGACACACACACATATATACAACGGACTTTTTTCAGTTTTCGTCTATGAAATAAATACACTCAGAAGCCTTTGGTCGGCCTGAGGCTATAGTAGAAGACACATGCCAATGGTGCCACGCACTGAGACTGAACCCGGAACCATGTGGATGGTAAGCAAGCTACTTACCTCACAGCCACTCTTGAATAGAAATGAATATTATATTTGTATCTCAGCTTAAGAGATGTCTTCGATATATATATATATATATATATATATATATATATATATATATATATATATATATATATATATATATATATATATATATGTATATATCCTTGCTTTATACATATATATATATATGTTGTTGTTGTTGTTGTTGCTGGCACTCCGTCGCTTACAGCGTCGAGGGTTCCGATCAACGGAACAGCCTGCTCATGAAATTAACGTGCAAGTGGTTGAGCACTCCACAGACACGTGTACCCTTATCGTAGTTCTCTGGGATATACATCATGACACACTGTGACAAGGCTGACCCTTTGAATTACAGGCACACCAGAAGCAAGAAGTAAGAGTGAGAGAAAGTTGTGGTGAAAGAGTACAGCAGAGTTCGCCACCATCCCCTGCCGGAGCCTCGTGGCGCTTTAGGTGTTTTCGCTCAATAAACACTCAAAACGCCCGGTCTGGGATTCGAAACCGCGATCCTATATATATATATATGATGATATTAATCGTAATAATTGACCAGCATCCTAAATTATACATAAGAAAGTGTAGATTGGTCATCTCTGCATTTTAAGACAACATAAGGAAGAAAAATCATTTACTTCTCTCACACTGTATCTTTTATTTATATTACATTGTTTTTATGAATCTGTTTTTGCTAACTACCGTAAAATCTATTGTCAGGCATAGAGAGAATACAGAGAAACAGATTGTATTGTATGTAGGGATTATCATTTATAAATGTAAAGCAGTCCACCTTGTAATGTACATAGAGGAGGATACACGACTAGATACAAAACGAGCAGATGTTTAATTCTCACTCCGGAGAATCATTTATAGAGGTAATAGTGAATCCGGATCCAGTAGATTCATTGAAATATGAGTCATGTTCTTAGTATATTTACATATATGTCTGTCTCTGCATCGATATATATTCTGTGTTTACAAAAATATCTCCGGTTTACTTTCCTCCATATGTGTGCATATTTGACATCGAATTAGATTATACAGTGCAAATAATAGTTGTATTTAGGAGATAAAATGTCGAGTGGACGGGTCTGGTGACCCTCGTTGAGTTGCAAAAGCGTGTCAATCTGGACGATAGAAATAACTGTCTACAGAAATCATGTCATCAGTTATCTTAAAATTGAGGGGGAACACTGACATGTGTCTATGTATAGGAAACAGTGGTTCTGAACCATGTTTAACGTATGGATTTATTTGGTCCCTTCTTTGCTCGGATGGAGACAAATAGCCATTGAATGTCTTAAAAAATTCCATTATAATTAGATATTAGGAATCTTATAAAATAGTTTTTCATATTTTGTGCCTTATAGAAGTGTAGCTAATATATTGTACATACATCGAAGGTATATTTGTTTCACAAATGTTTCACAAATATATGTTTCTCTCTTACATATAGCACAGACGAAGAGAGAAAAAACTAGACTGAGAAAAACCCAACGTGTTTCGAGTTGACGGTCGCCAAAGATTTAAATTA
>NC_142932.1:33596662-33599162 GCF_046866305.1 Octopus bimaculoides
TTGTCTGCTCTTCTACAATTTACATATCGGTGTTATGAGCTCGTGAATCCTACGGAATGAGAGAACGTTCTTCATAGATTACTGCGTCAGATGTCTCTGTCACTCATGCTGTCTTATAATTAAGATTTCGCTGGTGCACGTGTTGAAGTTTGGGAAGAATCCATGTTCCCTCTTTATTACAAACCCACTTTAAATATTAGTGACGCGTACCAGATTGTTTGTAACGGTTTGTATGTATGTATGATAGTCTGTATATATGTATATATGTATGTGTGTATGTATGTATCTATCTATCTCAGAAAGTCGGTTGAAATGTCAATAGGTTGAAGAAGGTAGTCTCATCAAATGTGATTAAATGAAATATATTGTTCAACATTGACGCCCTTGCGGTTCACACATTTTTTCCATTGCTGTTTCAGTGCTTGGACTCCATTGGTGACGAAATGGAAATAAAACAACTGTGACCTACTTTGGAGAAGGTGAGAAGGGGTGTTTTCACTGCATGGATTTTATCTCCATATGATGAAGCCTATACGGGACCTGCCTCAAAGAATATAAGATTTTCTCGCCATGGGTGTCAAAAGGCTGCGATTTGAAACACGTGTCAGTCCACGTTTCTCCTACAGAGCAGACACCTGCATCGTGCCAAATTCATTGTGCAGAATACTCTGAGGTCTGCTACGGGATATGCTGATAGCATTGGATGTCTCATGTACAGTCGATCACCTGTCATCCATCAGCATGCTGTGAACACGATCAACATTTTCCTCGGCGGGAGCAATTGCAGGAACTCCGATTCTAGATCTTCTATAACATTTCAATTGGCATTCTAAATTCAGCTCCCCTTATTTGCACTTTTGATAGAGCTGCAGCGTGTTCCCTCACGTGGTAACCATGTCAGCGTGAATAACTTTGTGGACTAACCACTCTTTTTTCCCTTCAGGTACTTGATAACAGGACGATGCCAATTTTTTCTGATTTTCAAGAGACGTCGATACAAGTTACATTTGAATTGCACTAGGAAATGTCAAAAGTGAATTCACCTCTAGGTGACAGAGGTGATATCAATAACAATACTTGAAATGAATGCTTGTAAAATTTTACAGCTTTGGCATTCGTCCTTCATAGCCAACCTATCGACCTTCCATCCTACAATCGCCTCCCTTTATATGCGTATATATGTATGTATGTATGTATATATATATATATATATATATATATATATATATATATATATATATATATATATATATATATACATATATATATGTAAGTCGTATGTATGTATGTATGTATCTACCTATTTATCATGCTGTTTAAATTATTATACACACGCACTTATACATAGACACGCACACACACACACACCCACACACACACTCAATGATACTCACATACACACACACGCATACACACAGACATACACGAATAATATATATATATATTAGAATTACCTTCTAACAATACGTGACTGATTGAAGTATGTCGTTCCTTAGTTTGGCTAAGATTTCAATTACAAATGGATCAATTTGCTTTTGTCAGTATTGGATTATTATTTTCGATATAAAAGTTATATCTGCAGAACATGTATGATAGACATTATTGTATGTGCTCTGCATTTTAGCGTTCGATTACAACCTATTGTTGCAGGATTCGGACAACTAGGCATCATTCTGTGTCAGAGACAAGAGAATATAATATTTTATCTGTGACAAACGTGTATATCCTTAGAGATAGATAAAAAAAAAAAAAGAAAGCTTACTTCATTTTACGTACATTTTCTCCCACGTTTTCACAGCCGGCAACAAGATTCTATTATTAGTATGAAAAATATGACAAGCTTCTGAAGGTACAGAGAGAGGAATACGTCTCTCAAAGATGGCTGACATAATTGCAGTAACCTTCCCGTAAAGTAAAATTTCCGATTTCCTAGCACGGCTATTAAAATCCTATTATATGTATGTATGTATGTATGTATGTATGTATATATATATATATATATATATATATATATATATATATATATATATATATATATATATATATATATATATATATATATATATATATATATATATATATATATTCTGGGAAAACTAATCAATACATATTTTACTATATCTGTCTCACAATGGAGAAAATTGCCATCATTTGCATTTAATCAGATAATTCATGAAAAACAATAAATATATTGAGTTGTCGCTGAAATTCTATTTTTAGTGATACGATTATTCATATCATCTATGTATTTTATTATTATGTATCGCTAAATGAGACATAAAATTCAAACATACTTATATTTATTATGACAAAATTTCGTTATCATTATAATTTTACATTTATATACAGCTTCTGAATTTATTGATTATTGGAATTACTGCTTTTGTTATCTATAATTTCTCCTCTCTCATAGGACGTTCGTTGGGGGGGGGGGGGTAACCGACTCTATATTACTCAATTCTTCGGAAGTTTGAGATGTATTAAAATATGGAATTGTATA
>NC_142932.1:33604162-33616662 GCF_046866305.1 Octopus bimaculoides
AATGCGCAATACAAGGCTGATGTAATGTAAGAAAAGACAAAATTGAGAAACACTTAGTCACGCTCGCAATTGGAATATTATGCAATAATTCAGAAAGCTTATAGAGTAAGCACGTACAGAAAAAATGTCACACTTAAAATCAAATTGTCATATTTAAATGACATATTTGAAATATATGTGTGTCGCTGTCTCTCTATGTGTTATTATATATATGTCATATATGTATTACTGAATGCTCTGCAATGCGCGAACTTAGTTCATGTTGCCATTATTTTTTAAACATATTCCCATGGCATTGAAAAAATACATGACATTTTAAATAACGAAGTAACTATATAGAATCATGTCTCATTATTATTGGTAATACGAAATTCTAAGAATTAATGACAAAATATAAAATTATTAACACAGCCACCCACTCACACACACAATCATACACACGCTTGCATACAAACACACACACACATCACATGGGCGATGAGTATGTATGCATAAGTGTGTGTGTGTGTGGTTATTTATGCAATCTCGCCAATCATTTACCATTATTAACTCAGCCTTAGCGAAGAGCGAAGGAGGAGGTATTGTTTCCAGTCGTGTTTGTTTGTTTGTCCATGGACAAAATATTTCAAGGACCGCTGGATGTATTCGGATGAAACTTTCAGGGATATTCGGGATGGTGTCTGGCACGAACTGGTTAGATTTTGGGATCGATCCAGTCCCAGACAAGACTTATGGATTGTTTTTTTCTGTTTTATTTATACTTACGTTTCAAGAGCAGCCGAGTTCATGTTTAGTATTCTAGTTTGTGAGAGTAGTCGAGTCTATTTCAGATATTTTCATTTTGAAATTCATCTCTGGCTAATCGTTGAGAGGACGTTGGTGTTGCTCTAGCGGAGATTTGCGTTCTCTGAGTGGTCTTGTTTAATCTGTTTTAATAACAGCACAAGCATACAGGTATCTGGGCAACACTCGGTCTCTCATATGTGTGTGAGTGTATTTATATATATATATATATATATATATATATATATATATATATATATATATATATATATATATATATATATATATATATATATATATATATATATATATATATATATATATATATTTATTTATATATTTATTTATATATATATGTATGTGTGGGTGTGTGTGTATACACATACACTTACGTACAGAGATACATATTTATCCATCTATCTGTCTATATATACGCACACACACACACACACACACACACACACACACAAACACACACACACACACACATACACACATATATGTAAGACGTGAGGAGATGGAAACAGTTGAATGGGATATCAAACATCCAAGTCCGTCGGTAAAGTCCAAGGAAAGAACATATATATAAATATATATTCAGGGTTTGCAAAAAACAGTAACGGAAGTATAAGGAAAGGAAATTATTGTAAGTGTAGACGAACTTTAATTCTACAAATTGTTTCGGAATTTAATTAATTCGAAAGGCAAAATCGAAAAACACTTCATGAAATAAAAATCAGATTTCTCATCCATATACAAAGACCTTTCGTAGCGCCGACATGAACAAATGAATGACAGATAAGAACGCCAGATATTCTAAAGTAGAAATATATATATATATATATATATATATATATATATATATATATATATATATATATATATATATACAAATGTCCTCTATTTCAGCTTAATAATTTGGTAAAACTAAACGAAATTAAAAATGAAAAATAAAAAATAAATCTTTTGTTTACAAAATAGCCATCTACAAGTGAAACAGTAGAACGGCTAAAGAGAGAGAGGGAGAGAGAGAGAGAGAGAGAGAGAGAGAGAGAGAGAGAGAGAGAGAGAGAGAGAGAGAGAGTGGAATCGGTGAAGGGAGAGAAGAGGAAAAAGTAACACAGTGAAGTAATTACAGTGAAAAAGTAATACGATGAGTGAGAGAATGAGAAAAAGTAATGACCGTTTGAGAAAGAAGATCGCGGAGTGTATCTTCTGTTCTCAACATATGTATAAGAAAGGAAGGGGCGGATAATGTAAACGACAACCACTTAACTCTGTGTGAGTATATATGTATACGTATGTATATGAAATACAGGAGGTGTGTATGCGTGTGCGTGTTCGTGTGTGTAGGGGAATGTGTGAGTATGTGCGTGCGTAATGAAAACGTATCCATACGTACGTAATGGAAACGTACAACTCTGAAGATAAAAACTGAGATCATTCCAATTTTGTTTGAGTATGTCTATGTATGTGCGTGATTGCGAAATATTTGCGTGCTTCTATCTGTAATTGTTGTGTTCTTCATGTTGTATCTTGTTTAAATAACAATTAGCCATCAACATAAACGGCACGGGGTCAGCTAATAAATAAATGAAGAAATAACAAAACGCTAGAAAGATAATTAAATGAATTAAATGTAAAAATCCACCGTCTCACAAACACAGATGGACCAAAATTCAAATACAATATCTCAAAACTTTAATTTAAAAACAAAACAAGCTGGAGGAATCTACTAGAGTAGTAACAAAGAAAGGGTCAAACTGAAATTATGAAACTCTCAAAAACCCTTAAATCGTCTAATAAAACACTTATAATAGACAACCTTATTAAACATTTTTAAACACGCAGATTTAGAGTTTTGCAGCCTTCTTCCAGAAAATATAATCAAAAATAATTCTTCAGATTTAAGAGAGCAGAACCTATTACCAATCCTATAAGCCTGGGCGATCCCTAATATGCTCCATTCAATAAAATACCTTTTATTATTATCTTTAAGAGGTTCCAGAAGAAATTACTAAGCCTAGTAGAAGAATCAATATTATTGTACCTAAAGGAATGGTAATGGTTCGAAACCCTTTTCTTAATATAATTAGCAGAAGAACCAATATAAAAGTAATCATTACCTTCAGAAATAACTTTAGCATGTTAGACGAGTTCCCCACGCTTTCAAAAATTACTAAATAAACAATTATCTTTGTTTCTACAATCACAAAGGGAATGCTCAAGCCTAGTTGCATCTTCATCAATTGAATTATCATTATGTGAAAGGCTGTTACCTCCACTATTATTGAAACATATTAGAAAATAGAATTCAAATACTCCCTGCCAAACTGGTTATTAAGAAAATCATTAACACACAAACACGCATACGCATACACACACAAACATTCACATACCTCCCCTTTTTCATATACACACGTATACACATATACTCACACAGATTCAAATGGTTGTCTTTTTCTTTATTCGCTCATTCCTGTCGTGATCTTCTTTCTCAAACGATCATTAGTTTCTCTCACTCTCTCAGTCATGGCTATTTCTCTCTCCCCTTCTCCTTCACTGTATTACTTCTTTCTCTCCTTTCCCTTCACTGATACTACTACTACTACTACTACTACTACTACTACTACTACTACTACTACTACTACTACTACTACTCTCTCTCTCTCTCTCTAGTCGTTCTTCTGTTTTACCTGTAGAAGGCTGTTTTGTAAACACAAGATTTGTTTTTTATTTTTATTTTTATTTTCGTTCAATAATATCAAGTTTAAATACTGACACACACACACACACATACACACACACACACACTCACACACACACACAAAGACACACACACACACACACACACACATATATATACTTGTGAATGTCTGACCTTCTTGTTATCTTTCATTTATTTGTTCACGTCTGGGCAACAAAAGGTCTTTGTATATTTTTGTTGGTAGTAATCATTCTTACCAGTATGTAATTCCTGTGAGGAATCAATTTGTATTTCATGAAGAGTTTATCATCTTTGTCTTTGGAATGAGTTAGACTCCGAAACAATTTGTAGATTGTATATTCGTCCTGTAACAACTTGGATTTGAATAAAAGTTTGTCTACACTTACAATTGTTTCCACGAACTATGTTAGACTCCTCATTCGTATAATCATCGAATCTGATACATTTAGGTCTTCTTGACACACCTTCCCTCCTCTGTCACTTCACTATGTCCCTTTCCTTTTTTCTCGCCTTTCCTAAAATTCTTCTATCCCTGTGCCTCTATCGCTCTCTCTCTTCTCTCCCCACGTGACCGGTGCTTGGAAAAGCCTGACATTTCTTTCTTGGTTCGACTACTATCCGTGCAACATCTATATTCATCCCTGTGCCTGTCAAATCTTATGTCCTTGCCGTAAGGCTTTACTTCCACACGTCAGCTTAATTTAATTTGTTCTTAGTCGAAAGACACCCGTTGTTATTGTCCTGTTAGTTGTATTTGTGTAATATAAAGTTGAATTGCACAATCGTACACTCTAAAAGTGTCGTTCGGGGCAGCGTCTAAAGTGTAGGGAAGACCAGAATTATGGTGACTAATATCGTTAAGACCCAGATAATCCTAATAAAAGTAGAAATTTCAGGATTAGAACGGATAATAGGAGCAAGAAGACAATGGTCTGGGCACTAATAATAACAGCACAGGGAAAAGAATAATGCTGTCACATGGCCAACAGTTATGAATAAGATGGTAAGTTGGTTACATCGCTCCCAGTGATCAAGAGGTGTTTCTTTATCAACCCCAAAAGGATGAAAGAGAAAATCGATGTCAGTGAAATTTGAACTCAAAACACAGATATGGACGAAATTCAACTGAGCATTATGAAAACAAGTAAAAGGGGCAAATGTGCTGCAAATACTAGTATAAAGAATATTCTATTCTATGTGATATTCATACTAATATATATATATATATATGTATATATATATACGATTATTTACTTATATCATACATTATTTACTCAAATATACCATTATAATCTCATAAGAATCAATATGTTAAGCACAGTTCTTTAGTAAAGAGGAAAGACTATAGAACGGGCCTGTTTACTATGATGGAATGTCATAATATAAGTTCGTGTGAGCAAACATGATGTTATCTTTAGGAGGTCTATGAAGGTATATATAACGATATGCTTATTAGTGCGAAATAAACGAATACAATGGATGCTTAGGAGTGACAACTCTTGATTCCACTTCAGTCTGTTCATTCTATCTGGTAATATAAAATTTATACACACACACACACACACACACACACACACACACACACACACACACACACACACACACACACACGCACGCACACACACACACACACACACACACACATATATATATATATATATATATATATATATATATAATTATATATACTAGCTGATGAGGTACCCAGTAATTCTCGGAAAGCGGGGCTTATCCCTTGGTTCCATTCTCATAACTGTTTCGCTAATCCAACAACAACAATACAAATTATGTAGCTCTTAAACAGATTTTGTGTCTTTACAGAGAATACTGAACTGTCTTACATAGGATGCTACTTTTAAGAAATCCCAATGAATTATGAATATCCAAATTTTGATGTCAGTTATGTAAAAACACGAAATTAGTTACCCGATAGTAAGAGTTCAAATAAAATTGGTACGATTCTGTTGGTCCGTTCCCAGAGTATATAGTGTATATATAATATCAATAAGGTATGTATACCAAAATCGTGAATCATATTACGTAATAACAGGCTAATCAGATATGCGATAAAAATTCAAAGTAAATAACTCTGAAAAGGGCTTCTGTGCGTTCCCTGAGAATATTACCCTCAGGGGCGCAAGTGTTGATATAGAGTTACAATGAATATAGAAACAGACTGACATTTAATTTTACAGTAGACATACAAATAGATTTGTATATAGATTTAAAAATAAAATAGCATGTAGTTTATCAATACATTTACAACACTTACAAAAACATCAACACAGCTATCAATATGAATTAAGAAAATGTTCCTACATGTAAACAGCGAGTGAATTGTATGAGGACAGTGCAGATTATAATGTTATTGATAGGTAAATGGTGATTTCTGTCTGATTGTGTAGTTGGTTGTCATATAGAGTACATCGTTACAAAACATTAACACATCTATCAATATAAATTAAGAAGATGTTTCTACAAGTAAACAGGGCGTGACATTTGTGATGACAGTGCATTTGTCTAAAAGCAGAACAGTTCTTCATGCAGCGCCTGTCGATTGGTTGATGAGACACGAAAGGCACCGTCATTCATGGTATATTCGTGAATAAGTCATTAACCGAAATAAGCGGATCTATTGTTTAGGAAAATACTCTTTTACTCTTTTACTTATGTCAGTCATTTGACTGCGACCATGCAGAGAAAGGCACACACATGCCCACACAAGCACACACACAAACACACATACATATACGGTGCGATTCCACAGTGTCCCGCTACTAAATTTACGTACAACACATTTATTGGACCAGGACTATAATTGAAGACTCTTGCCCCTGGTGCTGTGTCCCTGATTCTGATTCGAAAATAGAATGGTTTCAAA
Organism: Octopus bimaculoides; assembly: GCF_046866305.1. Taxonomy (NCBI): domain Eukaryota; kingdom Metazoa; phylum Mollusca; class Cephalopoda; order Octopoda; family Octopodidae; genus Octopus; species Octopus bimaculoides. The sequence goes on from NC_142932.1 coordinate 33,610,555, forward strand.
GTGAAAATTCACTAGGATATTTAAGTAGTTATGCTGCTCTCTGTCCCTCAGTCTAATGATGCACTCTCTCTCCCTCTCTCTCTCCCTCTCCTTCTCTTTCTCCCTCTCTCTTTCTTTCTCCCTCTCTCTCTCTCTCTCTCGGTTATTCAAAATAACAAGTTCTTTTTCTATTAATTATTATATATTCTGTAACGAACTAACTTTGATGCCATGCAATTTCTTGCCAAGTATCCTAAGATATATTGATTCGATATGGATTAAATCTTCTCTTCTAACAGGTAATAAACACGCTTTGGTAGTATGTTATCAATCTATCTTAGCTTGAAGTAGATAAGTATTGATCTGTACTTCATATTAATATAAAAATTTAAATGATGTAACTACTATAAACTAATTAATTCTACGCCACTGCATATGCTCGGATTTTTTGCTATAAATTAATCACCGTAGCATAAAATATTCAAAGAACGGGGACTCTAGTTACAGTAGAAGATAAGACGAGTAAAATAAACTAATTGGTATACTTCACTAAATATATATTACTCTTCGGCGTATTATCACTCATCTTAATCATATTTATTATTTGTTTCAAAAAAATTTCGTTAAGTTTTCTCGTATTGCTTTTTTAACATACTCCACTACTTTTTTCTTATATACTTCCGCATTCTACGCAATAACGCGAGCAAACTTGAAGCTTAGATATACAAGTCTGCAGCTGTTGCATCCTTGAAGTATCTGTTAATTTATCGATCTTAGTGAAATTAAATTTGTAGCAAACCATGGCGGAATCTAAAACCCAGACGGAAACTGACGTACGTAAATATTGCCGCACATTTAACAGTTTGCTGTGAATTTTTTGCTGCACTTGTGATTCAAAACCCCGGGATAATTGTCGAACAATATAAATACACTTCGCATTTGTATTTGGCTTGCAATTTTCTCTATGTGAATTCGTGTGTTGAAGCATATGTTGTTGTTTCTGGGGAGAGTTATTCTGTTTTAATGTTTTACTAATTAACACACTCACCGTTTCAATTTCCACTCATTTACTTATTTATTTTTTTCTAAAATTTTCCTTGTTTCTTGAAATCTCTTTAATAGTCGTTGAGTCTGTCCGTTATCAGAGCTGCGTTCTGTGTCTTTGTTAGTGCGCATATATGCGCGTCAGCATCCATGTGTATATACATATGTATGTATGTATGTTATCAATCAGTTTCATTTCTGTATTTCTTGTCCATAGAGAAAGAGCCGGACTCTAACATAGATTCAAGGCTCCTTCATTGGAACTTTTATCAACAAAATCGAGGTATTTGTGCATATGTGTGTGTGTGCAGTATTTGGTGTTAGTGTATGCGCAGATTTGTATGTTTGTTTTATGGATGCGTTTTTATGTCTAGATGCATGCATATGTATTTATGTGCTAAATTTTTGGAAAGTTTTACATATCTTTACAGTTCCATTGATGGCTTGAATCTGTAGTCTTCTAATCAGCCTTTTTCTTTCAGGTTTTGAGAACCCTAATTTTTCCAGGTTTTTGTTGAGGCAGTTTGTATGTATGTATGTACGTATGTATGTATATAAGTATTATGTATGTATGTGTATGTATGCATATATATATGTGTGCGTGTGTGTACGTTTGTATATATGTATATTCATGAGCTTGTGTGTGTATGTTTGTGTGTTTGTATGTATGTTTGTGTTTGTGTGTGTGTGTGTGTATTTGTGTATGTACCTCTGTCTCCTTGTTTGTGCGTGTCTGAATGAGAACTCATCTTCGAAATTTCCCCAAGACACCTGATGAAAGTGGAGGGTGTATCAGCCGAAACGTTGTTTTAACAACAAACAAGATGAAGACAAATATCTGTCAACTGTAAATAATGTACATAATGGAAATAGGTAAGTTGGTGCATACGTGAATAGGTAATACGGACAGACAAGAACACGCACACTCACATACACACACAAAAGGAAACGGTATCACATGGCCATATACACACACGTACACTCCACACACACGCAGAAAGATACATATGGAGATGCACATTCATACATAACAGACGCATGTACATAGTCACACACACCACACACTTACATGCATTCAAACACGCACACACAGATACACACACATGCATAGAAACACAAACACACATGCCTACAAATGCACAGACATGCACACACAAACACATGCAAAATATATACATACAAACGTACATACACACACATACATGTATATATAAATATATGCTCACACACATACATACATATATACATACATACATACATAATACATACATATACATATATGCATAGATACATAGGTACATACACATGCACGCTGACGCACAAACAAACAAAAAGACCGCAGCTTCGATAACGGACCGTCACCAACTTTTTGAAGAGATTGCAAGGACGGAACGAAAATTTTCTAAAAAAAAAAAAAATTAATTAATAATTGAAACCGGTGTGTGTGTTAATTAATAAGGCATAAAAACAGAATTACTTTCTCAAGACAACAATATATGTATATATATATAAATCTCTATTCCCGAGCGTTAAAATAATACATCCTTTTGTTGTTTACACAACCTGTCCTTGCCTGTTGTTTTTTTCGTAAATTCTCCCATATATATATATATATATATATATATATATATATATATATATATATATATATATATATATATATATATATATGTGTGTGTGTGTGTGTGTGTGTGTGTGTGTGTGTGTGTGTGTGTGTGTGTGTGTGTGTGTGTGTGTGTGTGTGTGTGTGTTGGAGAAATTCCATGCTATCTAAGTTACTAAATATTTTAGAATACAAGAATACAGTTGTCCAATTAATCGCCTCCAGTATCTGCCTGTTGTTTTTTTATCAATATTGAAAAGATGAAAAGAAAATCCACGCCTACAGGATATGAAAGGAGGATGTAATTATATCGGTTATACTACTGATTAGCGTAGAACTAGTTTAAGAATCCGTCTTGGCAGAATAGTTAGGGCATCTTGCGCTATTTTTTCCGGCTATTTACGTCGCAATTTAAATTCTCATGTAGTCACCTTTAACTTTCGTTAATCGATATATCAAAAGCCAGTCACCTACAGAGGTCACTATTTTATTTCTTGCTAGCTGATTCTTTCCGTTCTCCCTCTCTCTTCTCTCTCTCTCTTCTCTATCTCTCTCTCTTCTCTCTCTCCCTCTTCTCTCCCTCTCTCCGTCTATCTCTCTCCCTGTCGTTCTCTTTTCTCTATCTTTTTCTCTATCGTTCCACCTCTATTGTTTCATTGTCACATGTTAAGTGTGTGGAGACGCAATGGCTCATTGGTTAGGGCAGCGTACTCGCGGTCGTATGATCGCGATTTCGATTCCCAGACCGGGCGTTCTGATTGTTTATTGAGCGAAAACACCTAAATCTCCACGAGGCTCCGGCAGGGGGTTGTGTTGAACACTGTTGCACTCTTTCACCACAACTTTCTCTCCCACTTTATTCCTGTTTCTGTTTTACCTGTATTTCAAAAGGGGTCAACTTTGTCACATTCCGTGTCACGCTGCATCTCCCGGAGAATTACATTAAGTGTACACGTGTCTGGGGAGTGCTCAGCTACTTACACGTTAATTTTACAAGCAGGCTGTTCCGTTGATCAGATCAACTGGAAGCTTTGTCGTCGTGATCGACAGTGCCACGATATATTACGTGTGAGGCTTCGTCTTCTACCTGTCTCTGTAGACATTCCTTGAGAAATGGAAACTGGTTGAAAATAAAGAACATAGTAAAACTCATTGCTCTAGGGTAGCAAAAGATATAGAAGTTTTAAACGTTTCGTTATATTAAACTACGTTTTTTTCACGTACTGCTTTCTAATCACCAAATGTCTAATCACAGACTTTAAGCCATCCAGGATAAAATTGTAAAACAACAGTGAATCACTTGGGTGCTTTGTTAATTATATACACTTCCAATTTGTGGATGTTGAATCAATGTTTTTTATTCTAAATCGGTAATCCTGAAGTTATTAAAGGAATACAGTCTTCTAAATAAAAACCGTCGCTATCATTTCTTTACCTTCTAAGTCTTTCAGTTTTTGGATTACTGCCATGCTGGCATCACTTTGAAAGTATTTCTTTTATCTAACAACTGACCTCTAGTATTTATATATTTCTGTAAGTCATATATTTATCTTATGATATCTTATCGTACTTTTTTTTGCCTAGTCACTAAGCTACGGGAAAGCAAAGAAAAAACTAGAATCAATAGTCGGTGTGTTGGGTCACAAACGCAAACAGGTGCTTACACAGACACACACAGACACATACACACACACACGTGCAAACCCATGTATGTGTGTGTGTGTGCATACGACGTGTTTTCAACCAATTTTCATGTTCCTAGTTCACTCTGAACGCGTCACTTGACCCGGTGCTACAAGAGAAGATACTTGCCCAAGGGGCTTCGCCGCTGGACTGAACGACAAACTAAATGGCTTCAAAACAAGCTTCTTAACTACACATAAGTCTTCGCCTATGAATATATTGAAATAAATTTTATATCTTTATATATATTTGTTTCTCGTCTTATCGATCATCGTAGAGGTCTAATCGATGACAGTTGAATGAAACATCGAAGTGTATACGGGTGATACCAAATACTGCAAGTCATTCTTTGTGAATATCTTTATACAATTCCCTTTATATTATACATTTGTTACTTAAATGAACGGCTTTTATCTATATGAGAAAGATAAGGGATTAAATGGCGTTCATGCTCAACCGATGAGTATTATCAATACATCTGAAGTAAAACGCTTTCAGGAATAAATCTGAATGAAAGCACGTACCAAATTCTTCAAATGTTCATGCTAAATTTGTATTTCTGTAAAAATCAATATATGCTATATGATTGCCGCTATTGCATGTATACAGTAAAAATCCTAAAATGAAAAAAATAAATAAATAAAATAAAACAAACTATTTTAGCAGCGTGTAAATGTATAGGAAAGCGTACTGAAAAAAAGTTAACTGATATTAACGAGTTTCTGCTCGCGTGGGCTGAGACGTATATCAATGTGAAGAGTAACTGTAATCCGTAAGTGGCCATCCAATTTTACAATGCTTAGTACAAATACACTCCCTGATTTACGTTATTTCCTAGTCTGCAAGGAGCGTTTTCGGCGTCCATTAAACAGCTTAAAGTACTCGTTACCTCTTTTGCTATCGCTAATCTTTTTACTTGCTCAAATTATTATGCATCGTTTTAGTTTATAATCACGAAACAAATAATGATATATTGCGTCAGTTTACGAGCAATAATACACGTTTGGACATATGGAAATGATATTTCATCGATATAGTATTAGTTTTCACGCACACACTAAGCGTACACATGTCACTGTCTCCTCCCCTATCGATAAATGTGTGTGAATCTGAGCGGGGGTGTATATGTATACCGTGGTGTGTATCTATATCGTGGTATATCTCAGTCCTTTGAAAATTTGTTCGATCAACTGGCATTCAGACGCATCTAACGTTAGGTTAATTCTCTTGTAGAATAATCAGCGCCACAATCTTCGTGACAGGGTGGCATCTACCATTTTATTCCGCTGGCTTTTACTCACAGTATTCGGGGCAAACCGAGGGTATTCTCATATTTATCCACAAGTTGATCCAACTCGGGATCTCATAGATACGAAACGAGGAAGTTAACCATTCGGGTGTTTGAATACATGTGTATGCATATGTGTGTGTGTCTGTGTGTGTGTGCCTGTCTTTGTGTGTACGTGTGTACGTGTGTACGTGCGTGTGTGAATTTTTCTTGGAAACTAACTTTCTTGTGGATATCAATATAATTCTTAACAATTTACAATGGTAAAATGGCATGCTGGCAGAATCGTTACCACGCCGGGCGAAATGCTTCGCGTCATTTTGTCCGTCTATACGTTATGAGTATAAATTCCACCGAGCTCGACACTCTTTCATCCTTTTGGGGTTCGATAAAATAAGTACCAGTTGTGTACTGGTATCAATGTAATCCACTTACATCTTCCCAGAAATTCCTGGCCTTGTATCAAAACCTCAAACTAATAATTTATAATCGTAGAAAGTCAGAATTCATA
>NC_142932.1:33621662-33624162 GCF_046866305.1 Octopus bimaculoides
TATTACCCAGGAGTCACTAAATAAAATACCCACCTACATAAAGTTACCATCAACGCAAAGGCTGTATGTAGTGGTGGAAGGCAGACGACCACGCTGTTACATATGTGGCAGTGAAGCTCACTTCCAAAAGGACTGCAATTCTGCCGCGAAACAACAGCAACAACAACAACAACAGCCACGGGAAAACCAAAAACCCAAAACACCAGCATTATTACCCACACCACCGTATGCACAACTGATCAAGCAGCTATATGCGAAAACGAAAGAACGGCAACAACGAACAAACCAACCCAACCAAACAACACCACCACCTGAGTCAAAAACAGAAACAACACCACCAACAACAACTAAAGACAGACCAACACCAACACCAAGAACAACAACCAAGAAGACAACCACTGAGAACGAAGAAAAGACCAATACTACTCCCAATTCCCCAACAACACACACACCACACACACCACACACCACAACACCATCGACAAACACACAAATAGAACCAAATGCTTTGCCTTTACCCCCTTCTGATTCGTCAGACATTTCGTCTAACGATGAAAGTTCTACAGAATGGCAAATAGCCACAGGAAGTAAAAGAAAAAGATCAAAAACAACCCCAAAATTAAATGCATGCAAAGCAGGGAAATATGTAACCGCTGAAAGCCCCTTGCACAAACAAACCAGCACCAACATCACAAAAACACACACAATGCTATCAGCGATAGACACAACAAACACAAAATTAATGGACTACATCATATCGCAAACAAACATTTCTGAAGATAATTATAAGCTGAACAATCATCCACGCACTACACCACCGAAACACATCAAAATAGTTGACATCACACAAACGCAGCACCACACACACAAAACCCTCTTTCCAAATGCGGTTGGGGGGTTCCAAAAATATTTATCAAAGAAACTCTTCAAAAACCTCATCCAAGATACTTCAAAAGAAGAGGAAGCTAAAACTTTCGAAACGAGTAAGTAACCTTCTCTCTTGTCTCTTTTACTGTCGTGTATGAAACACAAATTTCGACTTCAACTATGCTTAAATTAGGTTGTGTAAATGTACGTGGCTTGGCGTCAGCTTGGAAGCAAGGTTACCTTCTAAATGACATCAAGTCACAGAACATAGAAATCATGGCTATCAGTGAAACCAGACTCAGTAACCCGCGGGCCCTCAAGTCCATGTTTGGTGGACATTTCGACATTTATTTTTCTCCCTGTCTGCCAAACATGGGTGGTGGTGGTACCGCGGTGCTTTTTCGGAAGAGTCTGAACCTAAAAGTAAGGCCAATATTCCTAGACCCGGAGGGTAGGCTGGTTGTCTTGGATGTCGATAGCACAAACGGGTGTGCTTTCCGTCTGGTGGCAGTGTATGCACCGTCCTTAACGGGTCGGGCGGATTTCCTTAGACGTCTAGAGGTTTTCCTGGGAACGTCACGACCTTTACTGTTAGTAGGGGACTGGAACGCTACCTTGGACACGCATATAGACTATGTGGGAGTGGATAGGAGTAGAAGGGGATGTAAGTGCCTCAAAGACCTGCTCAGACGTTTCCATTTGTCTGACAGGTTCCGACTCGACCATCCGAACGTGCCAACGTGGACTTGGACAAACCGCGTCGGATCGTCGAGATCGTATCTAGATAGAGTTCTATGTAGGACAGCGGATAGAGATAGTGTAGGATGTCCACAATTTAAAATAGTCAGCTACACAGATCACAAGTTTGTGACGTGTACGCTCGACTTAGATAAGACACATAGGCAGGGTCCCGGTTACTGGAAACTGAACGCTTCGCTCTTAGCGCGGCAGGTTTACAGGAACCGGATTAGCGAATTAATTAAGAGGGCGTTAACAGGAGCCATCGTTAACAACCGCTGGTGGTTTGCCCTGAAAATGGCAATCAAATCGGAATCTATTAGGTTTAGTAAAGAACTAGCGATAGATCGAAATAGAGTAGAGGGAGACTTAGTTAAGAAACTAGAAGAGGCACTTATAACTGGCAGCGCAACCAACGTTTTGGCTGCGAGGATGGCCCTCGACCAACACCTCAACGCCAAACACGAAGGTTGCGTCGTCAGAGCTAAAATGCGTGCCTTAAGGATCGAAGCTGCGCGAGAAGCCCGGGTGGCGGAGGCGCAACGCGGTAACAGAGCCACCATTCGGTCTCTAATCGATGAACAGGGATGTAGTCTGCTCGAACCCGAAAGGATGTGTGGGGCCTTTCAACAGCACTTTGCTCGACTGTTCGGTGCGAGCGGTGAGTCGGAACGCAGGATGGACTTCACTGCCTACCTGACCGGCCTGCCGCGGCTCTCGGCGGGAGAGGCAGAGTGTTGTGAGGGTCCCATCACAGCTGCTGAAGTAAGGGATGCTATGGCGGGCTGCGCGAGGGATAAGTCACCTGGATTGGATGGTCTACCCTACGAGCTGTATTGTCAAATGCCAGACTTGTTTGGCGACCTCTTGGCATCAGTCTACTGCAACTGGCAAC